>NW_019266170.1:15496-92431 GCF_002742605.1 Olea europaea var. sylvestris
CAAAAAAAAGAAAATTAAAAATGTTTTTTTTTTTTTTTTTTTTTTTTTTCCTCTTGTTGATCGCTTGTGACTGAAACAGTGAAACACACTAGTTTCCAAGGCTTCAAATTACTACGTTAACGTGATGTCATTAATACTTATTTTACATATTGAGTCATTGACACGGCGCTTTTCGACAACTTTTTTCTATCTAAAAGTTTAGTCGGTTATCAGAAATAGACTCTCAAAGTTAGTATTAGAAAATAATGTAGAAGTAATGATGAAGATCAAGAATAAATTATAAGAGTTTAAGACATTAGTTCAAGTTTGAACGATGATTTCCAAAAGCCAAATTGTGTCAAGACCTTCAATTTCAAGTCTTTCGTTGAAACTTATCACTTCGTAATTATACATTATTTGATATTCTTTTTCCAAGACTCCCAACTGCCCCCATAGAATTGCCCTCAAGCTGGAGATCAGGCCTAACTTATTGTTGACTATCATCGTATTCTATAATATTTTGTAGGGTGAATAATCTAGTTATTACTCCCTGAATTTTATGTATTGTTTGCAAATTGCAAATAGTTTCTGAACTATAAAATGTCAAAAAATTAGTCATATAATTTTATAGTATTTACTTCATTAATGACTAAAATCGACTATGTGAGTTCGAACTTAAAGGCGAGACTAATTTGACTAGTGAAATGCTTATGTGGCATGATATTGAATGTCGATGCGCCACTCATTAAAACATGAAACATACAATAAGGTTTTTATTTCTTCCATTTTCAATAATATTAAATAAAAAAAAATGTAATCGGGTTTAGGGTTTTTCACAATTTTTTTTTTTTTTTTTTTACTATTTTGACAATAATTTGGACACCTACATATACAATGTCAAATAAGTGTTCTGTGAATCGAATCATCCTCGTTGTTTGTTTAAACTCTTTGAGGGAATTGATTTCAACGACAGATTAACAAGGTACACTATAAAGTTGGTTGATTAAATTTTGAAAATTGAATTTCAAGAACCATGTGAGAACAATGCATAAAGTACAGGGATCATTTAGATATTTAACTCTGATGATGTTAGATAATGTTAACAAACTGAAAAAGTTTTAAACTAATGAGAAATGGCATAGAACACATTTGGTTGTACTTAAAATAAATCAAATTTGCTTTTAGATATTTTTCTAAAATTTACTAATTTATTTATTTTACAAAACATAAGTTTTAATGAGTAAAATTTGCTTTTAGATATTTTTCCAAAATTTACTAACTTATTTATTTTACAAAACATAAGTTTTAATGAGATTTTTTACTAACAAACTTTACTCCTTCGAATCAATAAATCGTTTTTTTTAAATGGAATTCTTAACTGATCAACAAAGAATTAAAAGGTTCACGAACTATTTTTGTATGATGTCTTTTCATTATATCTATAAATGCTAAAGTCAATAATAAAGAAGAAAAGTATTGATGGAACAAAAAATTATTTGAATGATTGATTTTCAGTAATAGAAATTTTCAATTATGACACAAGTCACTTATTTGATGATTTTCAGTAATAGAAATTTTCAATTATGACACAAATCACTTATTTGATCAAATGAATAAAATAAAAACATAGATTTTGATAAAAGACTTATATGGCTCCTGCTTTTGGTTTAGATAAAAATTAGATTTTTATTTAATTTTGATAAAATTTGACAGAATGTTTTGTTGAAAAGTTGTGCATCATATAAAACATGTAAATTGAAATTTTGATTTCCACTTAAATTGTAATCAACTTTTTAATTGAACCAAACAAGGGAATAATTTTCAATACAGACTTGCGAGACTAATGATTTTTTGTTTGACAAAATGAGAATGCGGTATGAAAGGGATTGGTGAATAAATTTCAATGCATTGTACTAAAACAAGTTTGATAATTGCATTTCACTTGGATTCCATGAATACTTCACTTGATTTGAAGTTCTAGCGCATACATATTCCATGATAGCTATACATATACCTACCTACACAAGTTTTGGCAACTTCACATTTTTCCTTGGTTTTGAAAAGGTCATGACCTCAAATTTGGGCCACAATTCCACAACTCGTCTTTCTCATTACTGTATCAAAGTCAGCTGAAAATATTGAATAAACGTATAGTATACAACATTTAATATTATTATATATATGTGATCGGTAAGTTAAATTTGCAGTAAAAAAAAAATTATTATATATTTGGATTAACATATCTTTGTAAGATTTGAACCAAAAATTAAAAAAAAAAAAATTGTAATTTGAAATCTCAAATTAGATGAAATGATTAATATGGTATTTGGAAGTTTAAAGCCTAGATAACTATCAATTAGTTAGTTAAAATTATTCAAATGTTCGTTTAAACCGACAATTTAATCAATGGTTCTAACTATATGACGAACTATTTAACAACTAGTTAACCGAATACAATAACAAAATGTTGCACTAGCTGTAAATTAACTCAAACATGGAATACTATAACATGTTAAACCATGCCATGAGTAAATAATTCACTATGGAAAAAGAATCCTGAAATCTTATATTTTGAAATTACAGTTATTTCTTGACCATGTCACATAAAATTATTTTATAACAAAAACTAAACTAAATCAAAAGCAATTGATAATTTTCCTCATTTGAGCTCTCTTGATTTGTTGAGGAATAGAACCAGGCAAACGATCTTAATCTTCCACCACTCTTGCTATTGTACCTAGATTACTCCACAAATTGGAATAAGAATCTCATTCTGATTTTCACAATGAAACGCGCAACTTCTATATTTGTATTGAAGTAAGCACCGATATTCGAATTCTTGAATTCTTTTACCAAAAGGTTCCTGCACAAAAACCTTGAAAAAGGAATTCCTCCTATAGTATGAACAATTTTTTGCTTGCACTAAAGCCTCTTTAGAATTTTCTTTATTATGTTTCCTAATTAAAGCCCAAGAAACTTAAGAAAATATTAGTTCTTATAAGAATATTCGCTACATTTTACCAAATCTCTTCCTGAAAGAAGGAAAGCCTCAACATCATTGTAAGAACAAAAGAGAGAAGTAATAATTAACCCAAGTATATTTCTTATAGTATAAAATTCTGTTTTACTGGTTAGAGTTGTGAAGGAAAGACGAGGAAACTTGATAATTTACACTTCTGGAAAATCAGGATTGAACGCAGGATGAGTTCGATCAGTGCATGAACTCATTGACTTAACACGGAATATTGACTTAACCAGACAAAAACATCAAAATTTTATCCAAACTTCAGCAATTCACAGACTTATAAAAAATCAAATATATTTAGTTAATAGTCAGAAAAAATATATAACACCAAGTTGTACTGTGCATGTCTCACTTTTAATGAAAAAATATGAACCCCATATATATATGGAGAGTGTTGAGAAGAGAATTTAAATTAATACATGTGAAGTCTCTTTAATAACTCAACACTTTTCAATAAAATAGTTGATGCACCCTTCAAAATATACATACAATTGTACTTCGACACAAATGTTTGTGGAAATATAGTAGGTTCTCTCTCTCAAAAAGCAGTCTTTAATTCATGGATGAGTTGAGGAACATCTTCTTTCAAATATACTTTAGAAGTTACTAGTTCAACCCTAAAATCATTTAGAGAGGATGAATAGGTGAATAACACAAAGTTAAAATTATCAATTTAAAAGCAACAAGTCATATTTTAATTGTTCTAGATATTTAGTCAGTTAAGTCAATTTATCCTTTGTTGAATTGTCATAAAGCAATAAATAACATAAGCTTTATTGACGGAGAAAATCCTTCTTCGAATTAAAAATTTCGGCACCAAAATAGTGACTTCCACTATAGGCAATAAGAACTCACAATATAATCTAGCCTATAAAACCTAGTAGACTTGTTGATATAATTATTGCAATCTCCAAGACACGTTGGAACGTTGTTCACCCACACATAGTCTCGATCTCTTGAAACTGTTTATCTTCTGTGGATCACTAAGAACACATTGTTCTTGTATTCAGCCTTTGCTTATGGTCCAACCTCCTCCAATCTCCAACAACCTCTGAAAACTATTGAGAAAATGCCTTCCTAATTATGTCTTGGGAAGTGGGTGTTTTGAATTATATGATTTTGATGTTTTTCCCAACTTGTGATTGATTGATCACAAGGTTTCGAATTATTGTTGATCTCCAAAGGATGTAATGAAGGTGGCGATCAACCATTCATTTTCACGAATTGAGGCTTGTGTATCTATAGTAAAGAGGTATTGGGGTAGTATAGAATTGATAGGACTCTCAAAAATCACAACTAAGGTTTCTCCTCAAGTGACAGCCGGGCAACAATAATTCTGTTTTGGATGCACGAGCATCAGTTTAGTGACATGCTAACATAATTCCGATGACTCTTTCTCCATGTCCATACTCGAACCCAAAGACTCCTAGTTCTTTTATACAATATCCCAAAAGACTCATTGACTTTTGTAACTGTTTTATAACAATCATTTTGTCTAAAAAATAGCCAATACAAATTAAAACATAACATACTTTTAATTATGTAATGTTTTAATAATACTCTCCATTGTGGCTCACATAATTGATCATTACATATGCACTTCATGTCAAGTTAATATTTCTAGTTCACAAAAACTTATTGATTAGAAGCTTCATATACCAAAAATGAAAATACAAAATTTCAGGTT
Source organism: Olea europaea var. sylvestris (assembly GCF_002742605.1). NCBI lineage: Eukaryota > Viridiplantae > Streptophyta > Magnoliopsida > Lamiales > Oleaceae > Olea > Olea europaea. The sequence continues at coordinate 20,188 of NW_019266170.1, forward strand.
TAAAAACAAAAATCTATGTGGCCCATTTTAGTCAAGCTTGATTTTTAATTTCCAAGTCCAATTCAGTGTATAGATAACAAAAACGTGTGAACCAATACTTTGATGAATTCCTGCAATAATGATGAGTCGCACAGACAAGAATGCGATCTCTGTATTCACATTGTGAAGAGAAAAAGAGTGCCGAAATGTTAGAATTTGCATGCATTGACTCAGTATAGGTAACTTTCTTCCCAATTTTTATAAATAATAAAGTTTGCCTTGACTTTGAAAATATGCTGTCAGCTCGTGCTTGTAGTTTAATTTAATATATCTGTAGACTGTAGCAGCCATAACATAACAAAAATTTAATTAATAAATTCAGTGAGAAAACGTGTTTAGCTTCAATTTCACCAGGAGCTGCCTGCAAAAAGTTTACCCTACACAGTTTTAGCCCCCCAGGGCACTTCTCCACTGGCAAAGGACGGACGCTGTCAAACCTGGCAGAGCAGAGGTCGTGAGTTCGAAACATGGGGCTCTTGGAAGGCAAGGATTTATTCTTGGAAGGCAAGGGAACATTTGGAAGGCAAGGATTTATTCTTGGAAGGCAAGTGGGAACTTGGAAGGCAAGGATTATTCTTGGAAGGCAAGGTGCAACTTGGATTGGCTTGCTTGGCACTTTGCCAGACCAGGTGGGGAGCGCTAGGACCCTGGCCAGTTGGAGGCACATCCTGCGATTAACCGGACTGTGTGAAGAGGGGCCGGATCACAGACCCAAGGATTAGTCTAGAATAGGACACCTTGTAAAAAAAAAAAAAAAAAAAAAAAAAAAAATGCTGAGTAAAAGTTATTATTTTCTTGTTGAAATTATAGAAAGGTCTGTGAGTGTTCTACAAGAAATATTACATAATTTTTTCACACTTTTCAATTATAATTGTAAATTCTAAAGTATTGTCATGAGGGATCGTTTTTCTGCAAGTTGACTCACAATTGAAAATATGACAAACGAGGCCACTATAGAAAAAAATAATGCAGGTAAGGGATGTGACACCTTGATACCAACCCCCACCCCTCCACACATACGTATATAAGCATAAATATATTCATTTCCCACTAAAGGTTAAACCCTAACTTTAAGGGTCCCCCACCACCTCTACTTTGGAGCATCGTGAGGGAGGTAAATCGCAGGTTATGCCTCCAAGGGTACAGGGTGGAAGGCTGCTTGTACACTTGCACTTACCCAAGAGCCAAATCCATATTTCAGGATTCGAATCCTTGATGCAGCAGCCTCAAGCAAAGTTGGATTTCTCCACCCTCCCCTTTTACCACTTGGAGATGTGCCCTGGGGGCATATTCATTTCCCACTAACATGTATGTTGGGTTGAGTGTTCGAAACTATATATTTTGTTATAACTGATTGACAGTTAGGAATGTCAAATGGGGCGAGCGGCTCATCGGCTCGACTTGTTAAAGCTCAGCTCGTGAGTACGAGCTTGAGCATGAGCCGAGCAGGGTAGGAGCCAACGAGCTCGGCTCGTCGAGTTCGCGAGCGGCCCACAAGCCAAAAGTTCACGAGCCGAGTGCTTTTAAAAAATGTGAAGAAAAGTTTGAAAATTTTCAAAAAAAAAAATAAAAAGTAAAAATACTGAGCTCGCGGGCTAGGCTCGGCGCACAAACTCATGGGCCGAGCTCTTGAGCACGAGCCAAGCTTGAGCTTAGCTCATTTTTATCGAACCACCATAGATCAATTCCCCTTTTGATTTGGGAGTATTGGCTACATTCTAATTTTGAGTTTCATGTTACTCCGTAAATATCTATAAATAATTTTATACTTGTTTCTATCTCTTGTTTGAGACAAGTTGTGAATATGGAATATTCAATTCATTTATAGTGAAGAATGAGCTAAGCTCCTCAGTTTAAGGGTCGAGCCAAGTGGCCCATTGCCATCTCTAATGACAGTTTATTTGCCCTTTATATAAATATGACTTAATTCTTTTTTTATTTTATTAAATGATAAATTGCCCAATATCATTTAATTCAGCTAAGGGATCAAGTTCCCTTGATTACTTCTAGATGATACAATTCGGTGCTTGCTTACTTATATTTTGATAAAAAAAAATTCTTAAACGAGGATTGGACCTTATTTTTATAAAGTCGTAATGTGAAATTTATTTTACAGAGTATTTTGAATTTTTAGTTGTGGTACTAAAATGGAAAACAAGACCAAATCGAAGGCTTTGTTCGGTATTGATCATGAGAATTGATTTTTTAATCATTAGAAAGAAAAGTGAATCCTACATGTGAGAGAAGAAGTCAAAAATGACGGTTGACTTAGGGAAACAACGGTCAAAAAACTGATAAAAAAAATAACCAAACGTACACTGCATATTACAAAAATCTTTGCATATATTTCACAAAACAAAATAAAAAGTAATTTTTTTAAAACTTTCTACATGTAACATTTTTAAGCTTAGCTAGGTCAATAGAAAAGACCATAAAAAATGTTTAGTATCCAAATGGTTGTATGAAAAGAAAGAAAGAAAGAAAGAAAGAAAACAATAAGAGAAAAATTAAGATTTTGAATCTAAAGGTGGAAAAGGAGGACATAGAAGAGAATCTTGCACAGTCCTAATAATACCCAACAAGAAAAAGTTAAAGAAACATAGATTGAGAGATTGAGAGCAGGGGAGCAGTGTCTTTTTGTATTTCCTGAAAATCCGGCTGCATTATTTCTTGTCGGTTAGTTTAATCTAGCTAATTAAGCTCACTTTAAATGTATCCATTAGCCTCTTAATAATGAGACCTTTGGCAATGATTTGCACTATTAAGTGTCACAAAAGGTAATTTCTAGGTAGCTTAATTAGCATTAGCATATAGTATTTGTGTAACCATCTTTATAAAGCATTATTATTAGATAGCTAATGAGCTAGGTTTTTTGTGTGAACTGACACTAATGATTCGTCATCAATATGGATTTTCTAGCTAACATGATATTAGAGTAGACAAAGAAAATAAATTTAAGCCCACCACCTCTTACTATTGATGAATGTTGCGAATTTGTCAAGCATTTGATAAAACTAATTTTGTTTACATTGTGAGGTAGGAACTATAAAGATTGAATTTAAATAAATAAATAATGTATATTTTCTTTAATGTTTTGAGTTTTTTGATGAGGTTGTGGATGCACAATCCTGTTTAATGATCTCACCTTGAGCAAAAATTTGTGCCAGATGCCAAGATAATACTAACACGGGCTGGAAATGCCTTTATTGTATGCTTAATCCAAGGAGAATGGCTCTTTGCAGCAATAGTCGATCTTATAATGTCGTCGAAATTTTCATTTTCATTTTCTTATGAAAATGAGGCTCATTTACATTGATTGAAGTGTCACTCTTCAGATTTAAAAAAGACTCAAATGAGCAACCTTTCCATAAAAAATAAAAACTCTTATCAGACACAATAGTTGTAAAAGCTTAATCCAACGTGTGAAAAGTTGAAACTTTTACCTCTCAAGAAAAATCTAACAAAAGCTTTTTTGTTTTATATTATTTCTTATCTGAATCGAATTTTTCTTTTATATTTGCTTTCCTTTTTCCCCTTTAGGATTGACTAAATGCAGTGTGGTCCCAACAATACCATAAGCTTTTCCCCAGTTTCCATAGTTTTTGGGACCCTGAGGAGTATTTTCTATTCATGCGGGTGAAATTCCACAATAACTACTCCATATACATTCTTTTTTGATAAAATAATACATATGTTTTATGCTAATTATAAAGAACACAATATTTTCATGTACATCTATGACTATTAGTTGAATATTTATCAGTGGAAGGCTTGTTAATCTCATGATGTAAGATCAATTTTCTACTGAATCGATAGAAGTATAATTAATTAGCTATGAAGTGTACACAAGATTACTGGGAGAGGAGGGGGAAATTCTTTTTCTTTTTCCAACTAAATTTGAAGGTTGGAATCCATACACCAAAGAAAATAATGCGGACCCAAATGCCAATGACACCAGAAGTCAAGGACCATTTTTAGGTTTTTACCCTCTTAAATTTGTAAATTATATTTTGTTTCAATTCCAACAAGTTTCATTAGCCCTAATTAATGCACTAAATACTACACCCTGACAAATAAGTAAACGATACTGACAGTTTGATATGTAAGATTATTCTAGGATTCTCTTCGTCCAAGTTAAACCACATAGTTTCATTGCATGTCATTCTCCCTCAACCCCACCACTAATCTCTCTCTCTCTCTCTCTCTCTCTCTCTCTCTCTCTTCAATGGGGAGAAAAGAAAGATGGCAAAAAGTTTCCAAAAAGATACACCAAACAACACTCCTAATTCAACCTTTGGTTCATGCTTTCCCACACCAAGTCTAAATATGAACCAGCTTGGAAGAGAAAATTGAACGAATTCTCCTCATGTGATAGGCATAACAAATTAACTGCCCCATACAAGATATAAATTTGTGCTTTTATCAGACTCCAACTTTCATTGAATTTGGATCTAGCCATTACTTTGTCCACCTTCTTCTTCTTCATCCATCACACAGCCAGTTATATCGATCAATTCAATAACCCCATGAGTTTCTTGAAATATCCTCTGTATTATCAAGAGCAACCCCCAAAAGAAGAATACAATATATACGAAACTATCAAATGCTTGCCTCTTCTTAGCAGATTCAAAGAGGAAAAAACAGTGAAATATGAAGAAGAAGATGAAGATGGTGATGGAGCGAAAAAGGAGGAAAAGATGGAAAAAGTGACAGTGTCTCTTCACATAGGGTTGCCTAATATGGGAGCTAATTTCGATACTGAAACTAAACCCTACAGTTTTAAAGAGAAAAATGAAAAGAAGAGCTCTACTGCTTGCGGTTTCAACAGTAGTGATCAGAGGAGATTTTGGATCCCAACACCAGCACAGATTCTTGTTGGACCTATGCAGTTTTCTTGTAACATATGCAACAAGACCTTCAATAGGTACAACAACATGCAGGTTAGTAAACAATACTATTAGATTTTGAATATTCATGCATGTACAAAATTTGGATGATGACTTTTTGATCTCTTAGAGAAGATTTCTTAACTTTATACAAAATATCTGTCTTTTTTGGACCATAAATTTCAACTGGATATAGGAGGTGTTCTATCCTTTCTGGATTTGTCTTTTTCAGGTCTATTTTATTTTCTCCTTTTTGTTTTATTAATAAAAATGTTTACCATTATTTACAGTTCAGTTCTTTCATTCGGGGAATATAATCGTTGGTTTTAATTTCCTTCAACAAGGCGAAAGTCATTTTTGCTACTTTGTTTTGGCTATAACAAAACGAGAGAGATGATATCGTAGCTCTATTACCCTCAGAAACATGGTGAAGTCTAATCGGGTTAATCATATATCAGTAGATGTCGGAATCGGATTGCCTTTTATACGATTACACATTTTGATAACGTTTAAAAATCGTGTCTCAATATTGATAACTTTGAAAAGTTGTATTTTGGAGATTTTTCACTTGATTTTGAATGTTAAAAAGAAATAATACAAATTGGGAAAAAATTTGCTGGATTTAAATTTACAATGCTTGACAATTCTTATCATCTGAACCAATGGATCCTACAATAAATACTTAGGAACTAATCGTTCTATTTTCCGTAATTGATTGTTAATCAATTATGCGCTGGTAAATTAACCACAATCATTCAATATGAAGAAAAAGTAAATCTTTTTAGAAATTTCCTCATACTCACAAATAGCAGATCCACAAATGGTGCATGGTGATGGTGCAAATTGTGGTTCGGCTGATAATAATCTTTAAATTGCTTTCAAAAATTTATGGGATCAACTAAAGAAAAATATGCATCATTAAGTGTATTGAGAGAATGACTAATTTAATTTATGATTTTACCTTGGATAAATGTCAAGATTTTTTACCATGTAATTTCACAATGATCATATCATCCAGGCTAGGTCTATTTCAACATAATAAAATGATGTTAATCGCACCAATTATTTCATCTTCCAACTTGCACACTACCACTGAGTATTATTCTAGCATATTTGGTATGTAGAGCTATATCATTTTGGACATAACTAAAGGAGAAAAATTATTCGTAGTTATACTTCACACTCCTAACATCGTGTATCAAACATAAACTACACGTATACAAGTTTCCACATTTGCCTATAATTCAGCTGTGATTGTATGGCAGGTTAACCACAAAATTAATGCCAAACTATGATTTTCCTTTCAAACAAAAGTTTTAACTATATTATAAGAATATATACCTTATCATTGGGATCCATATGAATTTATCTCTACATATCACAGCAAGGTGTCAATACATTCATTCCTATTTGAACATGAATCTGTTGTTGTCTCACCTTATCCTCCTGGAATTCCTCTTGAATAGTTTAAATTTTTTAGGTGATATAGATGAACATTACATCAAAGCAGATAAGGTTATACACTCAAGTAACCCTTTATGAAACATGTCAACTTTTGATAAAAATATAAGAGTCAACTTGCACACGAGATTATTAAAGATAAAACGGAAATAAATAAATTTGTTCTTTTTAAGAACTTAAGAAACAAATGTTCGAATTATCCTAGTGTACTATTATTCCTCATGTGCTATTTTTTTAGGTAAAAAAAATATTGATGGATTTTTTCTTGTATCAGCCTATTATTAAAAAAATTTGGTCCCTCAGCTCCACCCCTGCTCGTGTGTGCTTGGATGTCAAATACCTTCATTCATTTCCTCGGAGTCATACTCAATTTAGATAATCCATCATTATTTTCCGTTGCTTAATGAACTTATTTGCTCAAGACTGACCGTGTTTGGTGGGGATTAAAATTAATTTTTTAGTAAATTTTGATAAAATCAATTTTTTTAATAGATTTTGATAAAAGTTGATGCTTAATAATCAATGTACAAGCTAAGATAATTAGGTTCATGAGAAAAATACTGATAATTATTCCTTTAAAAATACAGATGCACATGTGGGGGCATGGTTCTGAATATAGGAAAGGACCGGAATCTCTGAGAGGAACACAACCAGCAGCAATGCTGAGGCTTCCCTGCTACTGTTGTGCTCAAGGCTGCAAGAACAACATCAACCATCCTCGTGCAAAGCCGTTGAAGGACTTCAGAACACTTCAGAGTCACTACAAAAGAAAGCACGGGACCAAGCCATTTATGTGCAGAAAATGTGCAAAATCTTTTGCAGTCAAAGGAGATTGGAGGACACACGAGAAAAACTGTGGAAAACTATGGTACTGCACCTGTGGCTCTGATTTTAAACATAAAAGATCACTCAAGGACCATGTTAGATCTTTTGGGAAGGGTCACTCTCCATATCCTTCTCTTGAAGGGTTTGAAGATGAAAAAGAATGTGTTACTGGTGGCTCTGAAGATGAAAATGCATGAGAATTATGATACTTTAAATTGTCCATGTTGTGTTGTGTCCGTTTTCTACAGACATTCTACGTGTGAGTTGCAGGATTCGCCCACGGCTGTGCACAGTAACAAACAATTTTCTACCCTATAGATAGTTGCAGGAAGTGTGTAGGGATGGTTTGATCGGGGAGCACTAGCTAGGTGGTGATGGTTTTTGATTTGTATTTGGAATAAGGAGATTACGATGAAGTCATGAAGCAGATGAATTTTCTTCTATGTTGGCGCAGAAAATTTGTCGGCTTCATTGCTGTCTTGTGATCTCAACGGGTCTAATGTATTACGTTTTAATCATTAATGTATCATTGCGGCTCTCTTTTCCGTTCTTAAAAACAGCTATATCTAGAATTTGCTATTGGAATAGAGCGATGTTAATGAAATCGAATTATCACGTACCTTATATATAGTTTAGATATCGATTTTGAGCATATCGTATTTGTAAGCAGTTTACCGTATTTGTTGCCTACCATATATGCATTTAACTGTATTTGCACATATTATTTTACCCATTTCATATATACCGTATTTTCACATACCAATTTTGCACTTATACATACTGAAATTACAATAATTTTTTTAAGATTTTTTTTATTTTTAACATAAACAGAAATTAACGCAGATTAATTTTAATAAACATAAATAGAATGATAACATAATAAAATTGCAAATTATATGAATCACACGAATAAAGGCTAAATAAATAAATCTACAAGAATAAATTGCAAAGTTTAATCGCAAAATAAATAAATAGCAGATAAATTTTCAACCCGAGGCCTGTGCGAATACAGTTTCCTTAAAACATATTCGTCATCTCACCGTAAGTGCTTGAGGTCTAATTCGAGTGTCCGTTTACTAGAATACAACGGTAAAACCCTTAGAATTTGAGCACTACAGATACTACTTGGGGGAACTGAGTTTGTATTCGAACAATATCACCAACAAGACAATGTTGGAAATGCAATAGATTATGTATACAGACAACACTAATTTGCAAAATATTTTCATGTGTATGCTGACAATAATTTCCTGGTGACTATTCTTGTGGTTAGAATTGCTGGAAATGAGACTTAATATAAGATTAAATTTGCCTATTAACCTCATAGCAATAAACATTGGAATTGATTCAATTTCTGGGAATTTTGGCAGTTTTCGAAAACTTGAAGGTCAGTTGGAGAAAGCAAAAAATTACAAAATATAGACACTCCAAACAGGCCAATTTTTTGCTTCATTCAGTTCGGCATTTGTGTACGCAGGTCGCGCCCGCATACAATTTCAAGGTCCGAAAGCAATTTCAATATGTGATTTAAACCCCCTGCGCATGCACGTGGAGAGAGCCTCTATGCTACATATGATTACATAATTCCAATGTGCAACCATATTTAAAGTGGTTCTCGCTTTCATATTTTTCTTATGTGGGACAAACTCAATTTTTTCTCATTTAAACCATCTTCCAATGATCAACTTTGAGTTTCAATTTCTTATTCATTCATTCATCAATTTTAGCAAGTAAATATATAGTTTTGATGCTTTCACGGAGGAGAACACGGATCAACTTTAATCTTCCAAATTGGAATAACGGATCCCACCGAAAATTTTGCCAAAAGTGAGCCATTTACTCATTTTTCCAACAATTGCTTTACACTAGAATTATTGTACACTGAAATTACTTGGCGATATTGAACCGAATATGACTATATGAAGGAGATGGCATGAGAAAAGTAAGCAAACCAAGTTTGGATGATAGAATAAATTTTTGTTTTTGTAAATATTTTTTGGGTTTGAGTGCTTGTATTCTTGAGAGCTTGCCGTAACTTCTAACAAGAAGTCTCTTAATAGTGCGCAGGGACGTATGTGGGTTCATTGTGCGGAAAAAAGTTGATGAAGTTGTAGTTGAAAAGTTTGAGATTGATGAAATGTTCAGACAAAAATGAAATTGAGAAAAAATCGAGTTTTTAGCCTAATCCTAAATTTTCTTTTATTGATTTATTTATTTTTATAAACTTTTATCTAGTGCTTTTATTCTTCTCTTTCAGATTTCCTGTTACTTTAGACGTTATAATTACTTTTCTTTTCTTTTTCTTTTTTCTTCCATATTGTTCATTTTACCGACACCTTAATTATATTAAAATATAATGCAATTCGGCAGAGTGCATTTTATCAGTTTTCTTGTCATGGTGTACAAATCTAATGAGGTCCATTGTTTTTGTAGAACCTTTGATGAAAATATTATTTGTGCACTAAAGTAAAGAGGTGTTTTAATTCATGCAATTAATATGTACACCACCAAAAGGTTTAATCTTTTTGGAAAAGAGTTAACCACCGTATTAAAGTAAAGATGGAAGAAGTGTGTAGAGATTATAAATTTTATACTTGTGAAGCAATTGATGAATGTCAACAAAGTATATACAAATTCCAATATATTCCTCTTACATTTGATGTTTCTTGTTCATGCAAGTTATTTTACTCATTGGGAAATTTTACATTGGCATTGCTTTAAAGGTGTTTGATTTGAATAATATCACTAGCATACCAACATGATTCATATTGAAGAGGATGACTAAGAAAGCAAGAAAATGGATTGTGACAACTAATGACAGAAGTAATTTGTCAACAAAGAATGAGAAGTCTTCCAAACCATTATACCTTGTATAAAAGAAACATCAAATGTATGAGAATTATATCGGAGTTTGTATATTCTTTGTCGACCTTTTTCAATCTCTACACACTTCATCTTCAACAACACATCCTGTTAGCTCCTTTTCAAAAAGATTAAACATTTTGTTGGTATACATATTATCTTAATGAATTAAAATTAACACTCCTTAGTTTTAATGCAGAAATAATATTTTTCATCAAAAAATCTACAAAAGCAAAGGACCTTGTTGACTTTGTTTTCAATTAGGGTCACGCGGACAATAGATGTCTTATCCACTCGCGTACACATGAGCAAGTTCCAGCACACAATGACAAATCAACGGTCAAGAACACTCCAAAATGGGGTGTGGGAGCAACTTTCTGACATGAGACAATGATGTTCGGGTTCTGGCAATGTATGTTAGGAACGATTGCGTAATGATTAACGATCAAGCAATAGGAGCAAATCCCTAAAATCCAAAGAAATGATAAGTGTTACACGCCTATCTGAACCACTTTGAAAAGTCTATCACCGCGTTATCCGAGGTGTTCAACACCCATCAGAAGTGGTTCCGAAGTGACGCCACCACCAATGTTGTCGATCTGCTAACGCACTACGAGGCACAGACAAACTTCTGAACCGATCGAAGCGTCCTGGCCCCTGAAGCCGAGGCGCAGTACATTCTGAGGTTTTCTGTCAGAGGATCCGCCGCCAATTTCAGAAAGAGATCTGTATCAAGATCCTTTCTGCCCCCAAGGTTTAATTGATTTGACGTCTCCATGAGCCTAGTTGATGTGACATATCAACTTTATGTCAACTCAACTAGGGAAAAGTAATTACCCGCCCACTCTATAGACGCGGCTGATTGACACCTATGAGCAAACGCTTCACACCGTCAGATGCATACATGTGTCCCACATCTAACGGTTCTCCTCAACTATAAATAGCCAAGGCTTGACAAGAGACAAAGGTAATGAAACTCTTACAACTTAGCTCTCCATAACAAGTAAATATATATTTTCCTCCCCACCCTTTTGCACAACCTTGGTATTGTTCTGATCACCTGGGGCTAACTTGACCGTCGGAGTGTATGCGGCTGCCGTCGTCCCCGCTTGTCCTGACCGTGTGCATTTGACCGTGCATTGATTGTGCGCAGAGAAGAATACGTGGAGTAGCTATCGGTTGGCCACGTGGAGGGTCCAATTTACGAGATCAATAGATTGGCGCCGTCTGTAGGAAACTTCCCTTCCAAAGTTCTGCATTCTCCATCGGAGAAACCACCGGAAAACTAGTGACCTACCCTGAAAAAGGCACGTTCTTGAAAAAGAGCAAAGTCGAGTTATAATCCAAGTTCTTATCACCCTTGAAAAATGAGATAAGATGAGTTTCAGCCATGAAAACGAGAACCCTATGAGAGAGGCCTCTGAAAAAGAGGTGTTTCGTAACAGTATCACTCACCAGAGACCCTATCACCGGCGTCGTCGAGGTGAAAGAACAGCCATGCTCACTGAAGGAATGACTCAAATAGCTACGGGCATGAGAGACACCGCAGCCCAGAATATGGCGATTCATGAACTTCTCATGCAAGCCCGAGGTCACCAGTGCTCTCAAATGCCCCAAGGGTCTTACCCAGTTCAGGAAGCCCTGTATCTCGTTCCCGAGGCCATGTGAGCCAGCACAGAGAACGTCCCATTGAAAGAGAAGAGGGTGCGGAAGCCACATCCTATGTGCAAGGGAGCCAACCAGTAGAACCACGATTGGGGAACAATTTCCCTCAAGAATATGAAGCACAAATGTCAGTCAGCGTCTTCGACCGAATATGGTAGGACCCTAGTAATAGGGTCCGCTCAGTGCGAAGATCAGTTTGGCAAGAATAAGAGCAAGAACAAGCACCTCCTCCTCCTAGAAATAGGAAGGAGAGAATGGACTTAGTTGATTGGGGCAGTCGAGGAAAAGCACCTCCACCTCCCCAGAACATTCAAGATGATGAAGGGTCAGATGGGCCTTGTCGATCCTATGAAATTGATGACTATGATGATAACCTCCCTTTCTCAAGGAAAATTCGAAGCTTCCCAATGTCTGCGAATTTCATGCCCCCTAAAATCCCCAAGTATGAAGGAAAGGGGAACCCGGAGAAGTACCTCACCAAGTATATGACACAGATTAGTCCCAGGGGAGCCCCCCTGCTTTGAAATGTAGAGCCTTCCACCTAATCCTGGGCGGAGCTGCTGAAGTGTGGTACAACAGACTTCCTCCCCTGAGCATTAGGAGTTGGCTAGATTTGAAGAAGGCATTCTTGAATCAGTACCTCTCACACAGAGAAAAAGAGGCCTCAGTGCAACGCCTACAAGATATGAGATAGGCCCCTGGAGAGACGCTGAAAAGCTATCTCACCAGGTTTACAGAAGAAATCACGTACTGCGAGCAAGTCACTAACAGAAAAGCCCTTTCAGCTCTGAAAGGCCGCTTTAACATGAACACTTTGTTCTGGAGGGATGTGTGCAGCAAAAATCCCTCCACTTATGACGAGCCGATAGAAATGATGAGAGTTGAGATCGTCAGTGAAGAGATGATTGATCACCGAAATCGTGCCTCGCAGAGACTCCTTCCGCCTCAAAGGCAGGTAGGTCGAGGACCCACAGCGTACCTTGTCACTCAACAATGGACTCAAGCAGGTTATACAATAGCTCCCACCTCCGGACAGGCACTGACTTCTGCCACGCTAAATGCAATGCCGGTGTTGGCGTATGAGAATATCCCTGGCGAAGCAGGGCCATCTGGAGGAGTAGTAATAAAAAGAAGAAGAAGCGGTCAAACAGGCCCTTAGAAGGGGCAAGATTTTGCACTTTCCACCAACTCTATGGGCATGACACCAACGAGTGCAGAGATGCTCCTCGACGCCCAGATCGGAGCGACCCACATCCCCCTAGGAGAAACGAATATCCTCGCAGATCCTTCTTTTCGAACAGGGGAGAGAGAAGGCATAGAGAGCAGTCACCCCGGAGAAAAAAATCAAGGGACCGATGAGTGTCCAGACAAAGAGATCAGGCCCCATTTTTTGGAGACCGAATCATCAGGGAGATCGACATGATCATTGGGGGACCTCACATTGGTGGCAACACTAGAAACGCCCAAAGGAATTACACAAGGGAAGCAAAGGACCCGCCAATGCCCACTTACATTGTCAATGAGTCCCAAGAGGCCAACAGGATGGCCTTCTCCCAGGAAGATGCACAAGGATTTCACTACCCCCATTGTGACGCATTGGTTGTGAGAGCTGTAGTGGCAAGAAACGGATTCAAAAGCATGCTCGTCGACAATGGCAGTTCGGTGAATATACTGTTCGGCTCCACCTTCGACAAAATGCAAATTGAACATGGGCTGGTCCTCATGATCGACCCACTATTCGAATTTACTGGAGACAGACGATTCCCACGAGGGGCGGATCACTTTGCCTGTCGAGATGGGTTCGGTTCTCCTAGTGGCCCAATACTTCATAGAATTCTTGGTGGTAGACCACAGATCGGCCTACCAAGGAGTATTGGGCAGGCCCGCCTTAAAAGATCTTTGGGCTGTCACATTCATCCACTACTTGTGTATGAAATTTCCAGCTGAATATGGGATTGCTACGGTCCGAGGTGACCAGATGGGCTCCAGGGCATGTTACTTAAACTCTCTGCGAAAATCGGAGCCCCGACTATTAACGTGATCATAACTGAAGTTGCCAGTGAGGCCAATTTGGATGTGAAAATGCTCGACGCCTCTGAACAAGGGCATACCTCCGAATAGAAGGAAGACGTCGACATGAAAGAGGCCCCTGAAGAAGGGCACCTTCTTGATGAGTTAGATCCTCGGATAATTGACTCTGAGCCAAATACAACCCCAATGGAAGAACTTGAAACTTTCTCTGCCAACTCAGAGAACCCTAGCCAGGTCTTGCGAATAGGGAAGGCACTATCCCCCAAAGCAAAAGAAAAAATGGTGAGCTTCCTGAAAAGGAACTTGGATTTCTTCGCTTGGAAGCATGAAGACATAGTGGGAATAGATCCAAAGATCAGTTGCCATCATCTTAACATCAACTCCTCCTGTACCCCACATCGGCAGAAAAGACGTGCCCTCAACGCGAAGTGGTACGAGGCACTCAAAGACGAAGTAGACAAGCTTAGCCGTAGCGGCTTCATTAGAGAAGTCATCTATTCGAAGTGGATATCCAACCCGGTCCTGATGAAGAAGCCAAGCGAAAAGTGGAGGGTGTACGTAGACTTCACAAACTTGAATAAGGCATACCCTAAAGACAACTTCCCACTTCCAAGGATAGACCAACTTGTGAATTCCACCGCTAGACATGAACTCTTGAGCTTCATGGATACATAGTCAGGGTACAACCAGATACCCATGTTCCAACCTGATGAGGAGGCTACATCATTCATCACAGACAGAGGACTGTACTACTACAAAGTCATGCCCTTTGGATTGAAAAATGTCGGAGCTACATATCAGAGGCTGGTCAACATGATATTTGCCGAACTCATTAGCAAAACCATAGAGGTCTACGTGGACGACATGCTAGTAAAAAGCCTCCAGGCAAACGAACATGTAAGTCGCCTCGACCAAACCTTTCAGATACTTAGAAAATATAAAATGAAGTTGAATCTCCTCAAGTGCACCTTTGGAGTGGCTTCGAGTCAGTTTTTGGGATATATTGTAAACCAAAGAGGAATCGAAGCGAACCAGTGAAGATAATGGACTTGCTTGAAATGAAGTCACCCCAGAAACTAAAGGAGGTCCAAAGCCTCAATGGTCGGATAGCCGCACTCAATCGCTTCATCTCCAGGGCTACAGATAAGAGCTTACCCTTCTTCAATGTGTTGAAGCAAGGAAAGAAGTTCCAATGGACTTCTGAGTGCGAAGAAGCCTTCCAAGCGCTGAAGAAGCACTTAGGAGAGGCGTCCCTGTTGTCCAAACCTCAACCAGAAGAATTGCTACTCCTGTACTTAGCGGTCTCAGACGAGGCGGTCAATACAATCCCAGTCAGAGAAGAGAATGAGCACCAGTTGCCAGTATACTATGTCAGTAAAGCACTCCTCCCAGCTGAAACACGCTACCCAGACATGGAGAACTGGCACTTACCCTCATCATAGCCTCAAGGAAACTGAGGCCATACTTCCAGGCCCACTCAATTGAAGTTCTCACCAACTTCCCATTGAAGCAAGTACTGCAACAGACGCATCAGGACGTCTGCTAAAATGGGCGATCGAGCTCAGTGAGTTCGACCTACTATTCAGATCTCGACATGCCATCAAGGGCCAGGCCCTTGTAGATTTTGTGGCTGAGTTTGCCAAAGCCCCAGAAATGGAGGCTACAATAGAAACAGCCGAGCCCCCAACGTGGAAACTGTTCGTAGATGGATCCTTAGGAGAGGCTGGCTCCGGGTCAAAGATCGTCTTGGAAAGCCCCGAAGGCCACAAGCTAAATTGCGAGTAAGGTTCGGCTTCAAAACCTCAAACAACGCTCCTGAATATGATGTCCTTCTAGCAAGCCTTAGACTTGCAAAGAAAATGCAGGCCAAATGGCTCTAGGCAAGCAATGATTCTCAGCTTGCAGTGAGTCAGGTCAATGGAAACTTCGTGGCCAAGGACAGTACCATGGTTGCATACTTAAAATTGGTTCTGAACCTAGTTTCTCATTCTGAAAGGTTCGAGCTGATTCAAGTCCCCCGCCTAGAGAATACTCATGCAGATGCGCTATCAAAACTGGCCAGCAGTAAGGATTCAGAGCTACTAAAGGTTGTCCCCATTGAACACTTGTCGAAGCCCTCCTTATCCGGAGGCGACGAGGTGCTATGGATAGAAGGCACCCCATTATGAATGCAACCCATCATCACCTATCTAAAGGATCATTCACTACCAGCTTCTAGAAGCGAGGCAAGGAAGTTAAGAAGAAGGGCTGCACACTTCGTCCTACAAGAAGATGTTCTCTACAAAAGAGGCTTCGCCTCGCCACTTCTCCAATGTGTAGGAGGCGAAGAGACCATGTATATACTCAGGGAAATCCATGAGAAAATCTGTGGGAATCACTCCGGAGGAACAGCTCTGGCACACAAAGTACTCCGACAATGCTACTTCTGGGCGACCCTGAAAAGGGATGCTTGCCAGTTTGTCCAAAAATGTGACAAGTGCCAGCGCTTCTCAAATATTCAAAGGCAGCCTTCTCAGAGCCTCTCCGTAGTAACCAGCCCTTGGCCGTTCGCCAAATGGGGCATCGATTTCATTGGTCCACTCCTAAAAGGAAGAGGAAGCGCGACTTTCGCCATTGTCAACATTGACTACTTTACCAAGTAGGTCGAAACTGAACCTCTTGCTAAGATCATCGAGGCGAATACTGAAACATTTGTCTGGAAGAACATCATTTGCAGGTTTGGCATTCTCCACTCCTTAGTGTCCGACAATGGGAAACAATTCGACAACAAGAAAATGCGAGACTTATGCGACGAACTGGGCATAAAAAAAGATTTTTCAACGCCTCATCACCCACAAGCAAACAGGCAAGTTGAGGCAGTAAACAAGACTATCAAGCATACCTTGAAAAGGAAGCTTAACACCTCGAAGGGGGTTTGGGACGATGAGTTTCCCCACATCCTCTGGGCCATCAGAACAACTAGCCGAACTGCAACAGGAGAGACACCCTTCTCAATGACCTACAGAGCCGAGAACATGAGCCCGGTTAAGGTAGGAGTCCCATCGCACCGTCGAATACACTTCAATGAGATCAGTAACGATGAGGCTCAAATGAGCAAACTCCATCTCCTTGAAGAAATGAGCGATACCTCCCAGGTGAACTTGGAAAAGTATCATAGAAAGATGACCCGCTATTATAACTCCAAGGTCAGAAATCGGACTCTTCGTCTGGGGGACCTCGTTCTTAGAAGGGTCTTCTAATCATCAAAGCCAACTGGGTCCGGAGTGTTGTGACTGAATTGGGAGGGTCCTTACCACATCCGCAGGGAATCCTGACCTGGCACTTTTGAAATTGAAGACATGATAGGGAAAGCACTGCCTCATCAATGGAACATCAAACATTTGAGAAAGTACTATCAATGATGTGCTTGTGTTTCGATCCGATCTCAATGTTGTCTAGTAAATGTGTGTCATGATCTGATCTCATTTGTAACTTACCTATCTTACTAAGTGCTAAAAATGCCTTAGTGAAGAGTGATGTAACTCCTCTAAGTAATGATACTTCAGTTGTTTGTCACATCGGTTAGTAAATTGTTACTTCGATTTTTCAATATGTTAATTGATCTGATCTTTTGTTATTAAATGGTTATTGGTAAGAGGTGCCTAATGTTTACTTAAGTGGTTGTCATTCATATACTTAAGTGTAAACAGCTCAACACAGTAGAAGCAACAATACTTGACAAAAAATTTTCATTTCATTCATTTGTAATTGGATTACAAAAGAGGCCGAAGCCATTACAAAGATTGATTAACTCTATTCTATTGGGGCATCTTCCACCCTGACCTCCGTCTCGCCTACCTCAGGGGCTTTATTAGCATCCGCTGCCAACCTATCAGGTCGACCTCCAGTGGGCCCACCGAACTCTGCCTCTAATGAAGATATGTCCAGAGTGGGTGAACCTCTTTCAGCCAACCCAATAGTCCTTGGGCACTCCAAGAGGCCCAAAAGTTTGCAAAATCGTCGTACAAGGGATGCTCTTCAAAGTGATTGATCAAGTTCTGCACAACCACCTCCCCTGCCAACTTAAGCTCCTCCCTCAGGGAGGTGATCTCCTCAGCTTGGGCATCTACCATCTACCTCAGCTTCGCCTTTTCTTTATTTGAGGCCTCCAGAGCCTCCGTGGTGAGCTGGTGATACTCGTTTGCATGATCCACTCTTCTGGTGATAGCAGCCACCTAACACTCCACTTCATAGAGCTCCTTCTTCGACCGCTCTATTTCTCCCTTGGCGGTGGCCAGCTGGGCCTCGGCTTCCTTCCTCGCCTTCTCCTCTTCCAAGGCCTTGCCCGGGCCTCTCTCACTGCGTCTTCATACTGCATCGCCTCCTGGAGGTGCTTGGTGAGGTCTTTTACCAAGCCTTCAAGTTAGATGCTCATGTTGAGAGCCCGGGCCATGCAGGCACTGTTCGTCGTAACCAAGTCTTCAGCGGTGCATGAGGTGGTGTGGTCTCTCCACTCTTCGGTCCAATATTTATTGTGGATCACTGCCACTTCAGCTGTCTCCGGAAGAAGTGCCTCCAATATTTCTTTCACTGACTCTTCCGAATTGGTGCCCAAAAAGTCCACCTCCTTCGAGGGACGAGCTCTTTTCCTCTTTGGCTGCCCCGACACTTGGGCAATTGGCACAGCAGCTACTGGCGATGTGGCTGGGACAGGAAAAGTCTCTGATGGTGTAGACGTCCTCTCCGAGATGGCTACCCCGATAAGAATGGTAGTCTGCCTCAGAACCGGAGGCGGCTTCGCCACAGTTGGGCGCTTCGATGGGGTAGCAGGCTTCTTCTCCTTCCGCAGCAGGTTTGCGTCTGGGTCCTCTGCCACCTCCTCCTTGGTCAGAGGCTGTAACATTTTGCTGGCATCCACCAGATTCTCCATCTGCTTCTTGTACGTCGGGGAGGAGATCGTCAGAGCTCTTGCCTCTGCCATCATCTTCGAGATGGTTTTGAAGTTTGGTCTCAGAGGTAGCTTCTTGTTAAAATTATCTGCAAGGAAACAAGCAAATTAGTACAAGTGTAAAGAGTTTGGAAAGTACTGAAAGGCATTCGCTTCGGGACATTTACCTTGAGAGGCCATCAAGTCGTGCGTCACGAAGTGGATGTTTTTCCTGATCAAAGTGGATGTTTTTCCTGATCAACTGGTGGTATGACTTCTTCTTTGGAGGCAGCTGATAGATAATGCAGATGATATCAAAGTCGTCGGTGGAAAGCTCACACCGAGAAATAGTGCCTTCAAAAGAACACAAATATTAGTTATGATCCGAACCGAAGACGAACAAAGGAAAACGCAAAACAACAGTACTCACTAAGTATTGAATACTTCGTGGGAACCCTAAAAGGCGCCATGGGGTCCCCCTCCATCGTGTCCCATCTCCCGACAGCCCAGCACTACGAGCTCTTCCATTCCTTAATGGAGCTCGGCAAATCAAGCACGAATGGAGGGGTCTAAAAAACAGAGAAGGGCATCTCTACCCCAAGCGATGCCTCCTTCCACAATATCTAGGAGCCCATCATTTGGCTCCAGGAGTTCGAGTTCAATTGGGTAGGAACAAAGCCATATGACCTAAGTACCATACAGAAGAATGGGTGGATCGGAAGCCTAAGGCCAGCCCTAAGAATCGCCTCACTAATTGCTACGCACCCTGGCCTAGGGTAGCAGGCCCGCTTATCAGGTTCGGGCAGGATCAGATCTAAGCTATCAAGGATCCTATATTCAGCCCTAAGTTTTTTCAGGTCGGCACCTTTTAGCTTAGAGGGGTAATCCGATGCTCGCCAATGCACAAATGTGTCTACGGGGCTATCTGGCCTCTTCCATATGTTCTCCCCCCATTATCGCTTCAGCTATTTCGGAGGAGGTTACCAGAATGGGCTCCTCCATCAGCACTAGTTCCAACCCCCTCCCTGAGCTGCCACCATCCTCAGAAGCCATTCTTCAGAAATGAAAAGGTTTCAAACACTTCCTAAAACTCACGAAATTTGGAGTTCCACGGCCAGAAATGATCAGCAGTGACTGTAGAGCCGTCGAAAACTGGAATTTCTTGTCAGAAAATGCTTGAGGAATGTCGGAAAGTGCAAGATTTTTGAGAGCAAAGGGAGTTTCTGATTTCGCAAAAGTGAAAAACTACCAAACGCTCAAGTCCGCCTTTTATAGAGCGCCCCAGCTAATCTCTACCGTTCAATTCAAATGCAATCAATCCAGGCTGTCCGTCGCATCATCAATCTAGGCCGTTAAAATGAAACACCAGATTTGATCTACGCTTGAGATCTTGCTGTGCCCCTCACGCTTGCATAAAATGCGTCGTCACAATCACCACCAGCCGTCTACAATAAGTAGCCACAGCATCCTTTTAGGGGAATGGGCATCATACTCAACTGTCGCCTTGACAATACGCGACAGCTGTCAAATTATTTAACGTCAGAGATGCCTCAGATCGAGCTCTTCACTCAGCTTTACAAAGCTTAGACGCACCTGACGTGGAGTTCCCTATGGGTCATCGCCTCGGTAACTGCATTTCCTCCTAAGTTTTATAAAGCTTTAGCCATCTCCCAACGCGTCGTCCCTTGTGGGTCAGTGCATTGGTGGCAAATGAGCTCCTCACTCAGCTTTACAACGCTTAGACGCACCTGACGCGGAGTCCCTTGTGGGTCATCATCTCGGTAGCTGTGTTCCCTCCTAAGCATTACAAAATTTTAGCCATCTCCTAACGCGTCGTCCCCTATGTGTCAGCGCACCTGTTATAGATGAGCTCCTCACTCAGCTTTACAAAACTTAGACACACCTGACGTGGAGTCCCCTATGGGTCATCGCCTCGATAGCTGCATTTCCTCCTAAACTTTACAAAACTTCGACCGTCTTCCAACGCATTGTCCAGTTGGCAGCACATCGATCTCGGATAAGTTCTTTCCTTACACAGTAATGAAGCTTTAGCTCGTCTGCCTAAGGTCAACTCTTTGATGAACACAGAAAATCGACCCACAAGTTCTCACAAATCACGGTCCCTATCCCAAGGCAGACATACCCGATAGGGAAAACAAGTCTAACCATGATATAAATATTCATGCCTAAACTTGGGGGGAACACTGTTACGCCCCTATCTGAACTACTTTAGAAAGTCTACCACCGCGTTATCCGAGGTGTTCAACACCCATCCGAAGTGGTTCCGAAGTGATGCCACCACCAATGTTGTCGATATGCTAATGCATTGCGAGACACGAACAATCTACTGAACCGACTGAAGTGTCCTCACCCTTGAAGCCGAGGCGCAGTATATTCTGATTTTCTTTGTCTAAGGATCCATTGTCAATTTCAAAAAGAGATCTGTGTCAAGATCCTTTCTGCCCTCAAGGTTTAATTGATTTGATGTCTCCATGAGCCTAGTTGATATGACGTATCAACTTTATGTCAACTCAACTCGGGAGAAGTAATTACTCGCCCACTCTATAGACGCGGCTAATTGGCGCCTATGAGCAGACGTCTCACACCGTCAGATGATACACGTGTCCCACATCTAACGGTTCTCCTCAACTATAAATACCCGAGGTTTGACAAGAGGCAAAGGTAATGAAACTCTTACAACTTAGCTCTCCATAACAAGTAAATATATATTCTCCTCCCTACCCTTTTGCACAATCTTGGTACTGTTCCGATCACTTGGGGCTAACTTGACCATCGGAGTGTATGTGGTCGCCGCCACCCCCGCTGGTCCCGACCGTGTACATCTGATCGTGCATTGAGCGTAGGGGAGGAATATGTGGAGTAGTTATCGGTTGGCCATGTGGAGGGTCCAATTTGCGAGGTCAACAATAAGTATACCTAGCGAACAGTAAGCTATATCTCTAATTTACAGTTCCAGTGAAAAATAAATTTGACAACTTGGGGGTTTGATGGGTTTGATAAGTTCATTTTACAGACTTATTTATGCTACAAAATACGGATAATTGTTGACAAATATGTTAAAATATGGCATAATTCTTTATAAATTATGTTTTGCAGGACAATATTGATGAATATGATGAAATTTAGGAGAAACAAGCGTAAAATGACCAAAATGGAAGAAAATCAAAGTTTAAATAGTCGAAAGATGACTTGAAAGAATAAACGAATGTGTGAAAGAGTTAAAGATCAATTTATTGAAGATATGAAGTATTGGAAGAAGAATAAATAATAAAAGAGGGCAAGAAACAAAAAAATGGAGTTGGAGGCTAAAAATGTAATTTTTGGAAGTGTGGTTACACTATGCAGTCGCAGAGTGTAATCTACCATATGATCGCATGTCCAATTGCACGGAGTTTCAAGGCTAATTTCTATCGAATATGCTTGTACTATGATATAGCATAGTGCAATTCCAACAGAAAAAAAAATTTGATTTCCTTATTTGATTAAAATTTTTATGAAAACAAATCTTGAATCGTCCTTTAAAGTCTTAGGGCCATCCATAAGTAAAAAATCACGCATCACAACATATTCATAGAGGTTTTGGAGCATAGGAGGGTCAAGAAACACGAAGATCAACCCCAAGATACGAAGTTTCAATTCAAGATTTAAATTGATGATATCATTTATTCAGTATATTTGTTGTTTTCTTCCTAACATGTTAAGCTAGATTTATTTGTGCTATGAGAACAATAAACGATGTGATATGAATTTTTAATATTTAGTTTTACACATTTAACATCAAAAACACGTTTTTGATTATTGAATGGTCTATATGAATTTCTTATCTTCATGATTATTGTGCATAGTAATTGTGTGAATGTGATGAACTATTTTATGCATTCAAAAAAAAGGAAAATAGGCTTGGCATTATATAAATCGTCATAGGGTCGGAATCGAGATATACCGCTATACTTTATATGAATTTTTAATTGTTTATAAAAATTCATGCATTCTTGTATATTTGCATCCGTCATAAGAATATAATTAATTATATATAATAGTAAGTTTAATATTACTCAAGAACGATTGTTGAATAAAATAGAAATATTGATTTGTCAAAATTCAATCGAGTTGTCAAAATATAAAACTAAGGTTAAAAATGATTATTGTATGTAAATTCGCAATCCTAGTGTATTTGTCATTCATTAAAACACATCAAATTTTATTTAGCATAGTTTTAGATAATTCATTCATAATTGCATACATAGCTTACACACCTTATTACTCTTGTTTTTTGGTTAAGGTCGCGATAATTAAAATCATACTAAATCAGTCTCCGTGGGACAATACTTGACTCACATCAAATTTATTACTTGTTAACAAATCGTATATTTGCGATGGGTTTAATTTGAAAGATATTTTCGCATAACATCTATCTCACTCATCAATTATGATCCTTGTTTGATATGATTAAAATTAAAATTTAAATTTAAATTTAAATCAAAATTAATAATTAACTTTATTTATATATTTTATGTGATTCACAATTTTTGATCACATATTTCATCAATTTTTATTAAAATTTACTAAAAATCTAAATTTTATTTGAAAATTATAATTCCAAAAAAGATCCTCGGACTAACTCGGTGAAAATGGGTCAATCCCATTTTATCCCTATTTTTTATGGGGTCAGGTGACGTTGAGCTCACTTATAGATCCTCATATTCCCGTCTTATGGTTTGCACTAAATACAAAAGAGAGGCTTTAAAACTTTCTCTTAACAAATAGGAAGTCATATCAACAAACT
This sequence comes from Olea europaea var. sylvestris, assembly GCF_002742605.1. NCBI lineage: Eukaryota > Viridiplantae > Streptophyta > Magnoliopsida > Lamiales > Oleaceae > Olea > Olea europaea. Next base: position 43,670 of record NW_019266170.1, read on the forward strand.
TGCAACGCTAGTTTGATAAGAAATCAACACTAGTTATTACGATTATCATTGTTTTTTTTCCCTTTCTTGAACTTCAATATGAAATCTTATATTTAAGGACCAATTTGAAAGGCCACCACGAAAAATATGGTGAGAAGTTTTTTCGTTGTAATTAATAGTTTTGATTGGGAGGAGCATCGTCACTATTGCTAAAATAATCTTTTCATCTAATTTCTCTAATTTCTAATAAAAAGGGTAAAGAGAGTTTACTATTGATGCAATAGTAACTTAATCCAATTTCACTATGCATGACGTCATTTTTTATTTTTCATTTTGTTTAAGTCAAACAAATGTTCTTTCATACATCATGTCACTAGAATTAAAAAAATAATTATGTCAAATAAATGTTTTTCCACACATCCTGTCACTAGCATTAAAAAAATAATAATAATTTTAGTAAATATAAATTGCCATGAGCAAAATAAAAAAAAAACTCTTTGCACATGAGTTTTAAAAAAAAATAAAAATAAACTCTCCGCACAGTGCGAAGAGATGGCAAACCATGTGCGAAGTAAAAAAGGAAGAAAAAAACTCTCTGCATAGTGCGCAGAGATGAGAAATCATGTGCGGAAAGTTGACAAACTCTCCGTACAGTGCAAAGTTAAAAAATAAAAAAAAAAATCTCTTCGCACAGTGACTGTCACGTGCGTTACACGAATTTTACATTTATCGTATTTTTATTAGTATATGAATTTTAGTTTTTTGAAATGTTTTTGTAGCAATATCTAGAAATATTTTCATGATATAAGAAAATAATTGCAAATTATTTTTACAATTGCATAACAGTATTGTGTCATTTAAAAAAAATATAATTGTATATTTCTTATACAAATTATTTTGTTTATATTCTTTGATAGTGTTGATATGATTAAGTTGAATGTGAAGATTATATTTCTAAACTTTGTGTATTTCAATATTGGAAAATTAAAGACTGAGCATCATATTCATATGCATTTATATTTTGTGCTTCATATATATTTAATATTTATTTTATGCTTTTGTTGAAAAAATAAAAATTTGGAAATTTTTTTGAAATTCGGTTTGGTAAGTGAATGTACGGTATTCTGCATTCTCAATATTTGTAATTGCAAAAATCGGTATATAAAAATACAGTAAGCTGTAAATACGGTAGGTAGCATATACGGTAAGTTGTAAATGCGATAAACAACATATACAGTAAGCTGCAAATACGATAAGGTGAAAATACGATAAGTTGTTTGCAAATACGGTAAGTAGGTTGCAAATACGGTAAGTTGCAAATATGGTAGGCAGCATATACAGTAAGCTATCTGTAAATATGGTAAGCTGCATAAATGGATTTATAATTTTTTTATAAATGTATAAAATTTATTTAATATTGAATTTCTTAAGTATTAAATATTGTAATTTAATATTTTTTCTTTTTTTATAATTGTATTTCCGAGAATTAAAAAAAATGGCTATGAATTGCTAATTTTTAAATGTTTTTTTGTGGAAAATAAAAATACTTTTTTTTTACGTTATTTAAGAAAAAACTTATTGTAATTTTATTAGCTTAATAAGAAGATTTATTATGCATTTTTATTTTTTGTATTTTGTGAAGAATTTTGTTTATGGTGATTATAAAATATTTTTCATACACGCATCATGCCAACAACATTAAAAAAAATATATAATAATTTTAGTATATATAAACTCCATGAGACAAAAAAAAATCTCCGCACATAAGCAAAAAAAAGACTCCACAAAGTGCGGAGAGATGACAAACTATCTCTCTATACAATGTGGAGAGAAAAATAAAAACTCTCGGGACTTTATTTGCAAGTTCCAAGAGGCATTTTCTCAAACAATTTTTGAGCAATGCATTGAACACTTTAATTCTTGGCCTATAGCCTGAAAGTATAATTTCATTGAAAATTGTATTCGTTTCTAATGTCCAAGAGCTGTTATCAAGAAAGTGTAAAATATTGAATTTTGGTGGTACCCTAGAACCTCTATTTGTGAAAGCAATGCCATGGTACTATCAATATCTCATTCTTTGCACAACTCACATATTGTTTCATTGTATAAATCACGAAAAAATTTCTTTCTAATACCGTAAATATGATTTGCATGCTCAGAAATTGAGCTATGACTGGAATATAACGAAGACATAATTGATTTTGAGTCATGTTTTTCGACGATGTTTAGTTGTATGTACGAAAAAATTATAATATTGAAATTTGACTTGTAATTAAGAAATTTAAAAACAATTCCCCGCACATGGTTTAACTCTCTCTGCACAGTGCGGAGGGGTTTTTTTTATCTCTTCACACTTTTTTACTCCGCACATGGTTCAACTCTCTATGCACTGTGCGGAGAGTTTTTTCTCTCCACACTGTGCGAAGAGATTTTCTCTCTCCGCACAGTGCAGAGAGTTTTTTTTTTTTGCTTTCTGTACTGTGCAGAGAGTTGGTTTGTCATCTCTCTGCACTGTGCGGAGAATTTTTTTTTTACTCCACACATGGTTCAACTCTCTCCGTACTATGCGGAGAGGGTTTTTTCTCTCCACACATTTTTTTATTTTTTATTTTTACTCTGCACTTGGTTTAATTCTCTCCGCATTGTGCGGAGAGTTTTTTTTTTCCAATTTTACAATATTGAATTACATAAAATTTAAAAATATAATCTTCACATTCAATTCAATCATATCAACACTATCAAAGAATACAAGCAAAATAATTTGTATATTTCTTATTCAAGTATGAAATATACAAGTATCTTTTTTTTCTAAATAACATACTGCTATGCAATTGTAAAAATAATTTGTAATTATTTTCTTATATCATGAAAATATTTTTAGATATTGCTTCAAAAATTTTCCAAAAAAACTAAAATTCAAACACTAATAAAAATACGATAAATACGAAATTCGTACAACGCACGTGATAATTCATATTAACACAACATTGGATGGGAAAATTCGTTAAGGACTGGTTGTTCACCTAGTTTGAAAGGTTTAGGAGAAACTTGTTATATTTCGTAAGTTGAGGACCAACTTGCTACGTATGATAAGTTGAGGACCGAGTTAATACCATTCACGAGTTGAGAAAACTTGCAACCTTTCGAGAGCTAAGGACCAACTTGCTACTATGTTAACACATTGAGGATCAACTTTAAAATTTTCCTTAATAGTTCAGTACACTGGAATGTTTAAATCGATCCTATTCTTTATTTTGGTCTTTTCTTCAGTCTCAAACTTGCCTTATATTTGAGTCACAGTTAAAAAAAGAAAAAAAAAATTCATTTTAAGCAACAAATCTCTATTTATTTCTTTACACAAAAACAAGAAAAAATGAAAACCCCACTGCTTGACACACAAATTCCGCACATAGTATTTCTAGGGTTTTTCTAACGCACTAATAAAATTCATTTTTCATTTATTTGATTATAATTTTCTTAGTCCAATTACTTACAGTTCTTTTGCCCCTTTTTCTGTCCAAATTAGCTACCCAAATTACACCTTTTTCGAATAAGACTCTCTTGGTTTTATATATATATTTTTTTATTTTTTTTCACTGAATTATTCGAAATTTCGGATTTTTTTTAGTTTTCTTTATGTTTAATTTTTGGGTGAACCGAATTGTGATTTTCGTGGGTTTTGCTCTCTTGGTTCTGTGCTTCCGAAGGCATGAACTTTGAGAGGCTTTAGGTGAATTTTAAGTGAAAATAAATTAATTTTCTCTCTCTTTTTTGTTTTCCCAAAAGAAAAAATTATTCTTCTGTGCTTTAAAGTGAAAGATGAAAGCAGAGAAGCCTGTTTGGGTAAAGCATGGAGGGACGCAGATTTTCTCGGTCGATATACAGCCTGGAGCCCTCAGGTTTGCCACTGGCGGTGGTGATCACAAGGTATCTTTTTCCTTCTTTCTTTTTAAAACTCTTAAATTTTTTGTTTTGCAGTTCTGGAAATTCGAACATTTAACATTCGGTTACGAGAGGCTAAAAGGATTTTGTGCGGAAATCATGAAATTGTGCCTTATATGCAACTCAGATTCAGGAACCTTAAATTCCATTTAAAATTCTAGATATGCCTGAACTGTACTTGAACCAATTTATTTGCTGCGATGTAGTTTTAGTTATCTGTCACTTCTATAGGTTTTTAGCATCAACCATCAGGAATAGGTTCCCTCAGCAGATATCTTAATTGAGTTTTTGTAGATATTAATGAATTTATATTTACTGCATTGTATGCGCGGATGCTTACGTAGAAGACCAAAATCCAGTGTTTATCGTAATTTGGTTTCATTTATATTCCCATTTCTTATAGAACAAAAAACTTTCTGACTTACCTCGCAGGTTCGCATTTGGAACATGAAATGTGTTGGCAGGGAATCACAAGCTGATAATTCAACACCAAAACTTCTGGCGACTCTGCATGATCATTTTGGGTCAGTTAATTGTGTTAGGTGGGCCAAGCATGGTCGATATATTGCTTCAGGATCTGATGACCAAGTTATTCTTGTTCATGAGAGGAAGCCTGGATCAGGAACCACCGAGTTTGGTAGCGGAGAGCCACCGGATATTGAGAATTGGAAAGTTTCAATGACATTGAGAGGTCACACTGCTGATGTGGTAATATCATTTTCTAATTAGTATCAGATAAATTTATGATGTTTTCGCTTACCATATTAAAAAACCCATTGATCCTACCATGGTTGCTGTAACCAAGCAGTTGTTTTTGTTCCTTGCATAAAGTAGGTGGATCTTAATTGGTCTCCGGATGACTCAATATTGGCTAGCGGGAGTTTGGATAACACAGTTCATATTTGGGACATGAACAATGGCATTTGCACAGCAGTTCTTCGGGGTCATTCCAGTCTGGTCAAAGGTGTGGCATGGGATCCCATTGGTTCATTTATAGCAAGTCAATCAGACGATAAGACTGTCATTGTTTGGCGAACAAGTGACTGGAGCCTTGCTCATAGAACTGATGGTCACTGGGCAAAATCTGTATGTTAAGAAACTACATTAAATTATCAATTGTTTTTCGTTGTTTCCTTAAACACTGTTGATCACTTTATGTATTTCCAGCTGGGATCCACTTTCTTCAGGCGACTTGGATGGTCACCTTGTGGTCATTTCATAACCACAACTCATGGTTTTCAAAAGCCAAGACATTCTGCACCTGTTCTTGAGAGAGGGGAATGGTCTGCCACTTTTGACTTCTTAGGACACAACGCTCCTATTATTGTTGCTAAGTTTAACCATTCTATGTTTAGAAGGAATTCTTCCAATGCTCAGGACTTAAAATCTGCCTCTCTTGGGTGGAGCAATGGTTCTTCAAAGATTGCAGGGAAAGAGTTACAGGCATATAATGTTATTGGAATAGGAAGTCAGGACCGCACCATAACCGTGTGGACAACCGCAAGTCCCCGTCCTCTCTTTGTGGCCAAGAATTTCTTTACTCAAAGTGTTGTGGATCTATCCTGGTAAGCTTGCTCTTCAGAGTCTGTAGTATTTCACCCCTGAATGCACTTAAGATGCATTTCTTGATTTGCTTCTTCCTGGCCTCCCTATCTTTATTAAATTTTTCTTACTTATTAACTTGGTCTTCTGGATGCAGGAGCCCTGACGGATATACGTTGTTCGCTTGTTCTTTGGATGGCACAGTTTCTACTTTTTATTTTGATGTAAATGAACTCGGATATAAGTTAAGTGATGCTGAATTGGATGAATTAAAGAGAAATCGTTATGGTGATGTAAGGGGTCGGCAGGGAAACTTGGCTGAAAGTGCAGCGCAGTTGTTACTTGAAGCAGCATCTGCAAAGCAATTACCGACCAAAAAGTTGGTCCCAGTCAATCAGGCATCTCTGAAAGCTTCTACTAATTTAGAGGTCACAACAAAGATCAAGAAGGCTCATGCTAATGTTGGGAAGAATACTGAGGGATCTATTAGTGATGGGTCAAATAAATTGGCTTCGTCTGCTCGGATGTCAAGTCCTGTGAAGCAAAAAGAATATAGACGACCTGATGGTCGAAAAAGGATAATACCAGAAGCAGTTGGAGTGCCTGCCAAACATGAAAGAATTTCTGTTGATGCTCAATGTGATGCCTCTGAATTTCCTGCGAAGTCTTTAGATCAAATGAAGGTTGATAATAAGGTAATACATACTGATGGTGGTGCTAGAGAAGAATCCATCAGGAAAGCAGCAAGTGGGAGTGCTGATTTGAGGGAGCGATCTGATGCCACAGCTAGAGTGACTGTTACTGATAGCCTTGTCGTTGAGAAGGTTTCAGAACCACTTGGTAAAGAAGGAATTGCTTATGTTGAACAGACAGGCTATGTTACTTCTGGTAGTACTCTTTCGATAAACGTAATTGATCAGAAAGAAGGGGGAGATAAAATTCCAGTTTGCTTGGAAGCTCGTCCGAGAGAACATGCAGTAAATGACATTGTAGTGCCTGGAAGTACTTTCATAATGAGAGAAACAGAACTTACTTGTGCAAGAGGGTCACAAACTCTTTGGTCTGATAGGATTTCTGGAAAGGTCACTGTTTTGGCTGGAAATTCCAACTTTTGGGTTGTTGGCTGTGAAGATGGATGCCTGCAGGTTTGTCTAATACATTTCAGCAGTTTCTAGTTATAATGCTTATGAATAAATTTTCTAAAAGCATGCTGTTTCTTACGTTCCAACCAATGATAAGTCTTTATCTTGTTCGAACTCTCGAGTTCATAGTTTCCATAACTAATCATTCATATTTATTAAACGATCTGAAAATCATCCTTTCAATTTCATGCTATTGCTCCTGCTGTCAAGAAGTGCAATCTGAGGCTTTTTACCGTTCTCACTTGTAAAATCTATGCCCAGATATGGTTAGATATAGTCTCTTTTACAATTTCTTTGCCCTTTTATCATTCACTGCTCACCGTCTTTAATCTTAGTAATTCTGGTATTCTATTTGTGCGTTGCTATTAGTTTGACCACATTTTGTTTCATATTTGTTGTGTGTCTGCATTATATCTCATTCAGTGTTTGTTTGAGAGAGCTAAACAGCTGACTTAGATAAAAATGGTTGGTTGAAAAATGGATATTTATTCTGGATCTTATGTAATGTGCGGTTAAAAATTAATTATTGACTTTCACCTCAACTTTTTAGCAATTTGGCATTGTGATGACGACTTGATAAAGTTGCCCCTGGTCAGTGTGCTTGTTAAGTTGCACAGAACCTATAATTTAGGCTGAATGCAATTTCTTTATTCACAGACTTAATCTTATATATAATGGTACAATCCCAAGATATACCTAACTATAGACGGAAATGAGAAAAAGGAAATAAAATATACGTACCACTATATTAATTCCTAATTAAACCACGTTATTTAAATTGATTTTCATTAAGAGTGATTTATCTGTAATTAGTAGTTTTAACACTAAACTTTGGATAATTACAGTTTATAGACTTCCTACAGCCAAGTATACTTCTATTTGATTTGATTTCAAATGTTTGTCTGTAAGAAGGTATACACAAAGTGCGGGAGACGTGTTATACCTACCATGGTGATGGGATCTGATGCAGTTTTTATTGATTGTGATGAATCTTGGAAGTTGTTGCTTGTCACAAGGAGTGGGTCCTTGTATGTATGGGATCTTTTTAACAGGGAATGTCTCCTTCATGACTCGTTGGCTTCACTTATAACTCCAAATTTAGATTCCAATTCTAAAGATTCTGGTAAGCTGTGATATCTGTTAATTTAAGGGTATTTGACTTTTTCAATTTTATGTAAAATTAACACGTCGTGCAATTGCTAATCTCTACTTTCAAAAAATTTGTCCCAGAGGTCGATGAATGAATATCTTTTCTTTTTCGTTCTCCAGGCACAATCAAAGTTATATCTGCAAAATTATCGAAATGTGGTTTTCCCCTTGTGGTCTTGGCCACACACCATTCCTACCTCTTTGATATGAGCCTCATGTGTTGGCTGAGAGTTGCAGATGATTGTTATACTGCATCAAATTTCTCAAGCTCTTGGAACTTCAGTTCAGCTCATGGTAGTGAGCTGGCTGACTTGCAGATTGATGTTAGGAAATTTCTGGCCAGGAAACCAGGATGGAACAGGTCTATAAGCATTCTGAATCCTGCAATTTTAAGAACAATTTCTCAAAAATACAACTTTAGTGGCAAAATGAAACCTTGAAATCTTACCTTACATTAATTCCCTTTTCTGAAATTCACGTAAGATCAAATACTTGGAGCTGGTTTTATGAGCAATCTTTCAAGAACATCATATGCTTTTACCTTATTCCTTTGTGTTTGGATGATTTTATCACGAGATTGGCAAGGTTTCCTAATTCTGTCCTTTAAAATTAATAATATGTACAGTTAATTCTTCCATATTAAGTTATTTTACCTATCAAAAAAAATAAAATTTCTTCCATATTAAGTGAATTTTTATTTGATGCCTTCATTTTTTACACACCTCTGGATTTGTGCTTGTGCAGAGTAACTGATGATGGACTGCAGACACGTGCTCATTTGGAAGCTCAATTGGCATCTGCAATAGCTTTGAAGTCTTCTAGTGAATATCACCAATGTCTTCTATACTATATACGCTTTTTAACAAGGTGTGTTATTCTTCTTTGCACTGGTTTTTTCTCGTATTTTTGTCTCTTTGCAAATCTAATGGGTTTGCTCCATTGGTGCTGGGCTTCAATTTTAAACTTCAATGCACGGAAACTTGTAGAAATGGATTTTCGTGTCTGACGCTAATTCATAACATGGCTCTTGGACACTTCTGAGACATGTATCACTAATGTTTCCGAAACATCAATTAGAGAGAAATAATTTACACACATTTTATATAGTTTGGAGGCACTATAGGAAGCATGGACACGCTCTGGCACCTGCAAGTCGGTGTTTGACACCTCTGATGGTCGGACTCTTCAAAATGGTCAAAGTACCCATGTTAGACATGACACGACATGGATACGGGTATGGGATATATATCGGATCCTCTAAGTTTCAATCGGACAATTTGCCATTTTTTGCTTCTTTCTTTTCCTTATCTTTCCATTTCTATTACCTATAAACTTAACACCACCTCTGAGAGGGTGGAGAAAGGTGAAGACGCTAGATTTTCCCATCTTTTTTTTTTTTTCCCTTTCCCTTTTCTTTTCCTTCTCTGTATTGGTGATTTAGGATTTTGTTTGTATAAAATGAAAATGGGTTCCATATAGTGTTACTTAGTGCTCCACTAAATTCAAATTGCAATCTAGCCCCTCATTTTCTATTTTATATAACATTTAGTAATTAATTTTCCATAATTGAAAACTGAACTCCAAAATTTTATTTCATTCGTCTTAACTCATTATTCAATACTATTTCATTTTTTGTGAACAATTGATTTTGGTCCATTCAAAATAATATCTTGAGTTAGTAAAAAATTGAAGTTTGAATGACGTACCTACGTATCAGTGTCTGAAATTTAGACTCTTTTTAGCTGTGTCCCCGGAGCTTACATTTTAGAAAATGAAAGATCTGACACTTAGATATATGCTCGTACCCGATATCCATACTTGAGTCTGAGCATCATAGTCCGACACATATCAGACACCAGCCACCCCCGATAGGTCACTGCCATGTATCAAAAACTCTAGGTAGCGTGTCCATTTTTTAGTCTTTTGGCTTCTGGAAATGGCACCAAAGCTGTAGATGGTTGTTGATATGCTTTGTCTTTCAAAATAATATAAAAAAAAAAAAAAATGGAATGTGGATGTTGTAGAATAAAATAATCATTAGCCTCGTTAATATTCAAAATCAAATAGGTTCTTTCATCCGATGTAAATGTTGTAGATATTTGTCGAAACGCCATAGATTGTTGTGCCCGGAGTTTGGTGTTGGGATTCAAGGGTAGTCAGTCTCGACAGCTTTTGGTGCATCTAAAACCCAAGTTGATGAAAAGTGGAAAACCAACTCTCTTTCCATTTGACGGTATTTGAATATTTTAATCAACGTGTTTGAGACGGTGGTGTTGTGTTAGTAATTTTTTGAAAAATCGTGTCTGCATGTCCATATTGTGTCCAGTGTGTATGTGTTCGTGCTATTTTGGGAGGCACAATATGTATTAGCGAAGAAATCACTAAAATGTAAATTTATTTTACACATAATTGTGACATAATAATGCACTTCCATATATCTTCTACACACATATTGGGAACTTCAGTATTATTGCGACCTCTTATCACCATAAAGTTAAATTCATATTATCTTTATTGAACTACTAAATATTTAATAGGCCTAAATTATGAAATAAAATATACCTTTAGTTCATGTTTTCTAGTTGTGTCATGTTGAATTTCTTTGGAAAATTGCCTTGCCCGCATGCATGTATTGTGAAGTGTTTATATTCTTTTATACCTATTCTCATGATTTGAAAAAAAAAAAAAAATCTAGTTGAATCTTGTCTTAAGGCTCGCCTGATAGTAAGGTGTGCATAAACACTTTAAGGTACTATTTGGAGAGGTGGTTTTTTGAGGCGTATGCCTCAATTGTGAAATACACGCCTTACAACCCCAATTCAAGGCTTGTGGACCACAAAATGCAAAAAATTTGATGGGTCCATTTTGAGAATAACCACTGCCCACTAAAATTTTTAAAAAAAATCATTTTTTGTAGACCTACATTGGAGTAGTCTAATGCCCCCATAGACTAAAATATTAGGGTGCGTTTGATTGTCAATATTTTTCACCCAAATTCATACTTTCGTGCTGTTTAATTGATATTTTTTTCATGGAATACATTTTCTTACTTTTGGTCACATGATCATATTTTTCTTGAAAACAAGGGAAATACTTTCTTTAGGAGGAGTATGTTTTATTTTTCAGGTAAGTCGCTCTCTTTCTCTCTCATTTACCCACTAATAAAAAATAGACAAGTATAACGTTTTCTAAGTTGAAAATTAAATCAATTAAACACATTTAATTGATAATTTCCATGTAAATAAGCTCTAGGCAATTAAATTGCCTAGAATTTATTTTATTTCTATGTAAATTCCATGCTTGCAATCAAATACCCCTTTAGTTTCTTTAAAATTTCCTTTCGTTTATTTGCATGCTTTAGATAGTTAAGAACTTTATTGATTTTTACCTTTTTAGGTTTACAATAAGGCTCACGCCTTTTTAAACATTGTATGCTACTTAAATTGTATGTCATTTTCCTTCCATGTGCTTGTGTTTGTGCATTTATTATGATTGTTTTTATAAATATACATTTACATAGAAACAATCTTTTGTGGAAAACATGAATAAATAATTCCTCTAGCGATCTTAAGCTTTTTGATGAAGTTATCATTCAATATAAATGCAATCAAATAAAGAGTTTAAGTGTTGCTGCATAATTCATATTAAACGTACAATATTCTGGGTAGGAAGCTTTCAACTTTGCGTGCATATAATAATAATACCGTCAATAATTTAGGCCATAAACCAGCTGTTAGCAATCTTGACGCCACATGGTGAGAATATAGAACACGAGAAAGACAAAGTATGAGGAGAATCTGCCTTTATAACTCAAACAGATATCTTTATAATCCACAAGCGTTTATCCTCACTTACCTCTATGGTTTACAGTGAACTATACCAGGGTATTTATAGAGAATTATATCTAGACAATTCAAATGAAGGGCCAGGATTTATTTGATCCAATGGCCAGATGCTTTTTGCCATCATGACCCACTGCTTTAAACTGCCTTGAGCCTTCCCCAAAACCAGCCACTGTTGATGCACATTTTTCTTGCTTCCAAAATGGTGGTTCCAAAACCTTCCAGAAATCTTGTTTACTCCATTGGTCACATTTCGCTGCCTTCATCCTCTGCCGAAAGCAGTTCGGTCCAGCTGAAATGCGTGTCTATGCTGAATTTCCCTGCTGCTGCCTAGATGCATCATCAGGGTGTATTCTTTGAAGATAAAATGAATCTGATTTGCAAGCAGGGGTGCATTGAAGAGATGATGACTAAATTTCTCCCATCAATGAACTTAAGCTTTTAGATGATGTGGTCATTCAATACCTTCAAATGATGGTGAATATTTGAGAGATCTTCCATTTCTGCCATGAACAAGCCCTCTAAACTTGTGTTCTGATTCATCCAATTTGTAGACAGGTCTTATTAAAACCCAGTAGTTTATTATGCCCTTCAATTCAAAGTGAAGGAGCGAGAGAGGTAGGGGAAGGGAAGCAAGAGGCACTAGGAGAAATAAAAACTATATTGATATTTTTTTGTCAAGCCCAGAACATGCTAACAACCTCCTGTCAACAGTTATGCAGACTGAAGTCAAATTTTGACATCTCACATTCACGGTGTATATTTTATCTGCACAAATTTATGTGATTATTGAATGATATGAAACATTCAGAATGAAGATATCGGAATCTTTGACTTGCAAAGGTGCATACGCATGAAATAAAAAGCTGAAGTTTTATTGAGATTGAAATTGACGACTATAAATAAACTAAGCATATTAGAAAGAATATAAGGGATTGGTTAGAGACTTTTATTGTGGACATTCCATCTATTGATGCCTTGATTTCTTGTTTTCTTATATATAATTTATAATATACTAGGATAGAGATAGAAAATTAGGATATTGTCTTGGTGTGCTCTGCATTCCTCATGTCATCACTGCATGGCTGCAGGTGTGGACTGGTTCACTGTACTAATGTTTCATCATTATTTGTGTCGCTAAAATTGTGGTTTGAATTAAACTTTCACTTGTGCTCTAATTATTTTTAACAACTAAGTGAGCATGAAAAATAAGATTGAAGATAAAGCTGAGATAGTGGCTGTCGTCATATAAGGTTCTCACTGATTGACAATGGCTTCCCTCTTGAACGGTCAAAAGTTAATAGGAACAAACACTGAACTCAAATTGAGGGGGAAAGCAGGATGTTTGCAGTGCTGCAATTTTATTATAATCAGATGATTAAACCAGCAGTTGTGAGAGAATAGATTCAAAGGTACACATGATACCCTATTTCAGTCAGTTTATAGTAAACAAGGGAAATTGATTGGTACATTTAGCCTAAAAAATATATTGTACATCGACTATCATTTGTAAGGCACCATTATAATATTAAATGAATGATGAGATAGGAGTGATTGTTATTTCTGTTTGAGAAAGTACCATGGGTTTGGTTTTTTGCCTATTCAAGGGGTATGTAATTTGGTTTAGAACGTTCTGAGGCAGTTTGATAACTATCTAATATAGGTGTTAAGGTGAAATATGCAACCTACAAAGAGTGGGGCATGGCTTTTAGGTATCATCTGGAGACGAAAACAACTTCTAGCCTAACCTTGGTTAAAAAGGGGGGGAAAAAATTTGAAACCCAGTTTTTGGTTAAAAGAGTGAGATTTGGATGAAAGATCCACTTATTCGAGCAAAACCAAGCATCTTAGTAAAACTCAGCGCAAAGCCTCTAGGCCTTTCACTTTTTGGGGGCTTCTATTGTTTAGGTCGTCAAAAGAACTTTTTTATTATAACATAGAGAACATAGATTATTATTTTAGTCATTCTAAAAAAAACTTAGGGTTCTTTTTGGTTTGCATAAATAAAACCCCTTCTAGATGGCCTATAATCAGAATCCCTAACTTGTGTTAGATGTGGCATCATTATCTAGACAGACTCATGTCGGTACCAAAATCCAGGGTTTTTTCCAGCCAAATCTAGCAAATTCATTGTTATTACAACTTTTCTATAAGTGCAAGCAGTAGAAAATAAATGTCAACTTATGGAGTACAAGGTTGATGATTTTGTTTGGGCAACATTGACGAAAGATTTTCCTGGTAGGCGAGTACAAGTTGTTGGTTGCGAAGATTGGTCTAAAAGATTATTGAGAACATCAATCCTAATGCTTCTCACATTAACAATTGTTTTGATGATAAAGGTACTCCAAATTTAAGAGCGAATTTTGTGTACCTTGAGAAGGATGATCCAATATACAAAGAGTGGAACGATATGGCTTTAGGGAAACATCTTAAGGCCCAAAATAGATTTTAGCCCAATTGTAGACAACTACCCATTTTTCTGATCAATTGGAAGACTCCAATTTTTCAAGAATTAACTTTGACCGAAAACTTTCAGCTGTGTCATTTTTGGCAGATTCTTTCATTAATGGGGTCTGATGGACTTTTTATTAAATTATCAAAAAATTAACGTTTTGTTTTTTGTTTTTTTGGTATTTTTTGTTTTTTTACTTTTTCAAAGTTCTTGCGTAGAGCTTATTTTTTATTTGTATATATTAAGGCATCTGGGGATAGCCTCTAAGCATTAAAATTCATGTGATATTCTGTCAAGGTCTTTCAAATTTCAGCATTTTATGCAAATCAACGAATGTTTGATGCCTTATTCTGGTATTCTTGATTGAATATGCGTTGTATTAGAAGGTTGTCCATTTAGGTTTTGTCTGTTCATCTATGTACCAGGAGAACTTTCGATGATGTTAAAGCAATCAATTTTTTTGTAGAATCGACTGGATATACTTCTTCTGTTGTTTTTCTCCTATGAGTTAATATTATTATTGTTATTTGCATTACGATACCCTTTTATGTTCTTCAAAATGTAGGGAGGCTGACGAGTACCGTCTACGCGAAGTTTGTGAGAGCTTTCTTGGACCTCCAATTGGGATGACTGAATCTCCATCATCTGATGTGAATGCAGGAGCATGGGACCCTTGTGTACTTGTAAGGCCATTTTGTACTCTTCTTAATTCTTGTAGGTGTTTAATGTAGTAAATATGCTTCTGTTGATGTAAATTCTTCCAATTTTTGTTGGGTTGTCATGTCTGCATCATGGTTTTTGTTGTCCCCTTTTTAAATTTTTTATTATATAAATTTTTATCATTTGATAGCTGACCGTCTGTAACTCGTGTCTTAGCAGGGAATGAAAAAGCGCAAGCTGCTTCGAGAAGATATTCTTCCAGCTATGGCATCAAACAGAAAAGTTCAGAGGTTGCTCAATGAGTTCATGGATCTCCTCTCTGATTATGAGATAACGGAAACAAACTTAGAACAGAAGAATCTCGTACATACAACAGCAGCGGCAGCAACAGATGAAATGAATTCTGCCCTGCCTGCAATAGATAGCAGAATTTCTGATTCAACAGTAACTAATCAAATGGACTCTGTCCAACAAGCGATAGATCCAAGTGATCCTACCATGAAAAAAACCAATCAAACGGACACCACTGTACCTGTGAAGGGTGAAATAGAAAGCATTTTGCAAGGTAGAGATCAAGTGGAATCCATGCTACCGATGCCTGAGAAAATGAATTTGGATCCCCCTGCTTCTGAACAGATAGATTCAGAAGCAAAAGAGAAGGATTCTTGATCTTAGAATTGTGTTAGGTAAGTGAGCATTAGATATACTAACATATTACTGATCATTTTATGGAGAGAGTATTTTAGTTTTGTCCTCGGGTTCTCTTGCGCATGATGTATTCTTATCCCTGGGACTCAAGCTTCCATTTTGTTAATTTGTACTGTCCAAGCTGTTGAGTTCAAACTATATTCTTGGTGCGTATTTCGCATATTGGAAGCGTTTGTAGACTACATGTTTTCTTGAACCAAGTAGGGTGACTTTTTTGTTGTACAATATGAACTAGTTTTTGCCCTTTGAGATAAATGTAAAGTTTATTGCCCCTTTAGTGGTTCTTCATCTCCAATAGGTTGTAAAATAATTTTCTTCATTTTCTTTTTGTTATATTATTCATTATCTGCTTCCAACTGTTTGATAGATTGCTCGATTTTGAATTTTCGTGATTTCATGTTAATTCGGGAACATGGAGATTTAGTCAAATCAGTAATATGAATCTTTCATAAATATTTTGATCCAATTACACAGTGAATGTCTTGGTGTTAATATGAAGGCTATACTAGAAATAATTATGCCAATGCAGGCGGGAAAAAAAAACTTTGGTACATGTTTTTGTTTATTTGGTGTCATTAGGTTACATTTCTCTGCAACTAATGTTTATATAAAAAATTATAGCTCAAACATAATAAAGATGGTTTTGTAAAATGAATTCTGGCATTTTTTTTTTCCTTTTCTAAATTAAGAACAGACTTCCATTGTGATAGATTGAATTAAAATGTGTCCATGGATATCGGATGGTAGATAAGTTGGGCGGCACCTTGATTCAACCTTCAGCTCATATTCTGTAATATTTTAATTAATTAAAAGCAAAGTCAACGTGTTAAGGATTAAGTGCTATATGTTATTAGGCTTGAATTTCTTAATTTTGAAAGGTAAGTAAAAAGTTACTTATTGAAAAATTATGTTTGATTTTATAGTTGTTAGATTGTTAGATTAAATTCAATTTTATTGAAGGGGTTGAGTATAATAAACTATAAAGTTGAGTAAAATGAAAGAAAAATTAGTTTTAGTAATTAAAGAGACTTTAGAAATCACCTAAACGTGAAATAATTAAGTTTGGGTATCGCCTATTTAATTATTGAAATTACTTAAATTAGTTAATTGTTGATTTAAAAATTATATTATATTTTAGGCGGCGATACGGATATCGGGACAGCGTACCAATCGAGTTGATTTTGACGTACATAGTTCAGTGAGTGGTAAAATATAAATATTTTTAAAATGTTTATAAATTAAGTATATTGTTAAAGTATGTGCAATTATATGCAATTATGTGTTCGAATTACAAGGTTATTATGGAAATTTCTTTTATTATGATACATGTGGAATATCAAAGATTATTTATCGCATATTGTGACTTGGTATGTAAGACATGTGATATTGAGATTTGTTTGGTATGTGAGACATGCAATATTGAGATTGGCAAAAAAAATACCTATGATTATATACTTCTTCTAGTTCACAGAAGGGCATTGGCCGTGTTCTATCATATACAGAGGGTTTTCACTTGACATTGGTTTTGATTGTGTACATATAGTTCACAGAGGAGCCTTGATCGTGTTCTAGAATTAATTTTGAGAGGTATTCGAGACTGGCTTTCGTTCACGGAGGGGGCCAAAGGCCCGTGGCGAAAGTTCTTAGCCCGAGAGGCGGATTAAATATTTCAGTCAGATAGTACATTTTTTGTGAATTTTTCAGCACGTTTGATATGATGAGATTATAGCATGGTTATCAGCTGATGTTATATCATGATTTTAAGATGATATTTTATGATCTTATGTGAATATTTCACTTTTTTGCTATAATTATATGATGATAGCTTGTGCATTATCAAATGATATGAATTTGATTTTCAATAAAAATGTATAAATGAAAAAGTATATTTATTTCGAACTTCTCCACTCACTGAGTCATCAACTCATATGCTTTTCCACGTTTTTCCTTATCAGGCAGCAGTTGAGAATCTAAACATCTTTTGGAGTTGAGCCTTGATTTTGGAGTTACAGCCACACAACATAGTTTGTTAGTATGACTCACTTCATAAAATATGTAGTCAGTGTTTTAAAATGCACGTTCATGTCTAGATGTGATTTTGCATCACTTGTAGATAGTTATGGAGCTCACTATGTATTTTGTATCCATATGTATATTTCATTTTATTTCTTGATAAATGTTGAGATTTTGGTTTATCTTATTTGTGTTGTGCTATAGTTTGGGATTTGTGTGAAATTGATCACATGTTGGATAGTCCTGTTTACAGTGGAGATAATGTCGAAATTCTGTTAGAAAAATGATGTATAAAAAGTGATGTATTGTATTTGTAGTAACCTTGATGGTGGGTCCGACTTTTAGTTGGTATCTATAATCGGCACATGCCACGTCCGAATCTAGTGGTGTTACATGGGGCGGGGTGTGTCATATTCCTTCGCAAAGGTTAGGCCTTTTTGAAGTGCTAATGCCTCCATGTCAGTCGATGAAAAAATACCCCAATTTACATGACGCAATATGAGATGGCGTGTGAAAGGATGGAGACGAATCATTAAAATCAAATGGAGAAATGTTACATGTACGCTCAGCCCCCTCACATGAGAGGGTGCTCACGAATTTTTTAATCACTGTGGGCCCCCTCTTATATGAGAGGGGTGTACACCCTAATATACAAGTATCATTATTGAATCAAATATTTGATATGCTTATTTTATTGTATAAATGAAAGACTATAGATTTGTCATTTTCAACAGCTAGGTGTTTTTTTTTTTTTTTAGGTGTAGGATTTTACTATTTAAGCGAAAGTTAGGATTTTATTATAGGGCGGTTGTTTATAAATAAAATTGGAGTATTTCAATTCTTCTAATTCTCCGATATTTTATTTTTTATTTTTTTGAGAATTAACAAATATTTGATGCCCATATCTTCAGTATTCTAACAAATTAATTAGTGCTTTAGAGTATTACGCATATTTCGCAATATTTCCACTGCATCGATCCGTCTGGAGCAAGCAGCCAGAAGTAATAGATTGGTTTGATAAAACGTCAGAAAATGTTATGATTGAATTTTTGAAGTGAATGAGACTATGCTTGGACTGAATGCAATACACTAGTAGTAGACATAAATTTATCCAAGGTCATGTTCAGTGTTACGCCTCGATTATTCGTGCCTTGATACCGAAGTGCCATCTTACCACCGAGGCCGAGATCAAATAGACCCTACGCAGCACCATTTACTCCGACCAGAAAACGACCCTCCCGAATCTTCTCCGAAGTGATATAGCAATTTCTACTACTGATCTGCCGAAGCATCTCACCTCCGAGGTCGAGATCAAGTGGACCCCGGTTAGAAGATCCGCCGCCAATTTAAGATTTGTCCTGCACCTAAAGCTTAAATTGATTTGACGTCTCCATGAGGCTATTTGATGTGATTTATCAACTTTATGTCAATTCAATTCGGGGGAAACAAACTGTCCGCCCACTCTACAAGCGCGGCTGATTGACGCCTATGAGCAGACGCTTCATACCGTCAGATGTACACACGCATTCCACATCCAGCGGTTCATACCACCTATAAATACCCAAAGTTTGGCAAGAGGCAAATGTAATGAAACTCTCAATACATAGCATTCCATAACAAGTTTATATATTCTCCTCCCCCTTTATTGATTGATTTGTGTAGCCACTGGGCACTGTTCCGACCACCCCAACCTGACTTGACCGTCGGAGTGTATGCGGCCGCCGCCACCCCCGTCGGTTCCGGCCGCGTGCGCCTGACAGTTTGTTCATTTCGCAGGGAGGAATACGTGGAGTAGTTATAAGTTGGCCAAGTGGAGGAGCCATTTTTGGAGGTCAACAGTTTGGCGCCGTCTGTGGGAAACTCACTCCCCATTTGAAGTTTTGCGTTCCCATCGGAGAAGACACCAGAAAATCGGCGACTGACCCTGAAAAAGGGGGGCATTCTCGAAAAAGAACAAAGTCGAATTACAATCCAAGTTCTTACTACCCTTGAAGAAAAGAGGTAGGATGAGCTACAGCCGTGAAGACGATCCCATGAGAGAGGCCTCTGAAGAAGAGGTACTCCATAACAATGTTACTCATCAGAGACCGCATCACCGGCGTCGACGGGGCGAAAGAACAGCCATACTCACTGAAGGAATGGCCCAGATAGCTGCAGGTATGAGAGACATAGCAGCTCAGAGTATAGCGATGCGGGAACTTCTCATGCAAGCCCAGGGACACCAGAGGCCCCAAGGATCTTATTCGGTACAGGAAATCCCTTTGTCTCACTCTCGAGGCCACATGAGCCAGCACGCAGAACGTCCTCTCGAAAGAGAGGGGAACACCGAAGGGACATCTTATGCGCAGGAGAGTCATCCATCAGAACCACTATTGGGGGACAACTTTCCTCAAGAACACGATGACCAGAGGTCAGTAAGCGTCTTCGACCGGATAGGGAACGATCCTAGCAATAGGGTCAGCCCAGCAAGAGGGTCGGTCCGGTCAGACCGCGAAGAAGAGCATGTTCCCTCTCCTCCGAGAAATAGGAGGGAGAGGAGAAACTTAGTCGATTGGGGGAGCTGGTGAGAAGCGCCTCCTCCACCCCAAGACATCCAAGATGATGAAGGATCAGAGGGGCCCTGTCGATCTTATGAGATTGACGACGATGACGATAACCTCCATTTCTCAAGGGAAATTTGAAGCTTCCCAATGCCAACTAACTTCATGCCCCCTAAGATCCCCAAATATGAGGGAAAAGGGGATCCGGAGAAGCACCTCACAAAGTATATGACACAAATGAGTCTTAGGGGAGCCTCACCTGCTCTAAAGTGCAGAGCTTTCCATTTAACACTAGGCGGAGCCGCCGAGGTGTGGTACAGCAGGCTTCCTCCCCTAAGCATCAGAAGTTGGCCAGACTTGAAGAAAGCATTTTTGAACCAGTACCTCTCACACAGGGAAGGAGAGGCGCCAATTCAACGCCTGCAAGACATGAGGCAGGCCCCTGGAGAGACGCTGAAAAGCTATCTCGCCAGGTTTACAGACGAAATTACTTACTGCGAGCAGGTCACTGACAGGGAAGCCCTTTCAGCCCTGAAAGGTGGTCTCAACATGAACACTTTATTTTGGAGGGATGTGCGCAGCAAAAATCCCTCCACATACGACGAGCTGGTGGAGATGATGAGAGTGGAAATTGTTAGTGAAGAAATGATTGATCATCGCAACCGTGCCGCGCAGGGACTCCCTCCCCCACAGAGGCAGGTAGGTCGAGGCCCCGCAACGCACCTTGTTACTCAGCAATGGACCCAAGCAGGGCATACCATAGCTCCCACATCCGGACAGGCCCTAGCTTCAGCCACATTAAATGCAGTGCCGGTGTTGGCATATGATAACGCACCCGCTGAGGC
The DNA here is from genome assembly GCF_002742605.1 of Olea europaea var. sylvestris. NCBI lineage: Eukaryota > Viridiplantae > Streptophyta > Magnoliopsida > Lamiales > Oleaceae > Olea > Olea europaea. Next base: position 64,484 of record NW_019266170.1, read on the forward strand.
AGGACCATCTGGAAGAATTGACAACAACAAGAAGAAGAAAAAGAGGCCAAACAGGCCCTTAGCAGGAGCAAGATTTTGTACTTTCCATCAACTATACGGACATGACACCAGCGAGTGTCATGATGCCAATCGACGCCCTGATCGAAGCAACCCCCACACTTCCAGCAGAAAAGAGCACGTCGGCAGATCCACCTCCCCGAGGAGGGGAGGAAGAGGTCACCAGGAACAATCTCTTTGCAGAAGAGAATCGAGAAATCGAGGCCAATCCAGGCAAGGGAACCAAGCCTAATTCGCTGGAGGTCAGGTCATCAGGGAAATCGATACCGTCATTGGGGGACCCCACGTCGGTGGCAACACCAGGAATGCCCAGAGAAATTATACAAGAGAAGCTAAGGATCCTCCGATAATCACCTACATTGTCGACGAATCGAAATCAGCAGACAAGATGGCCCCAATCACCTTCTCCCAGGAAGATTCAGAGGGAGTTTACCATCCCCATTGCGACGCCTTGGTTGTAAGAGCCGTGGTGGCTAGAAACGGATTAAAACGCATGCTCGTTGACAATGGCAGTTTCATGAACATATTGTTCGGCTCCACTTTTGACAAAATGCAAATTGACCATGGGTTAATCCCCATGACCGACCCACTGTTCGAATTCACTGGGGACAGCATCATCCCACGAGGGCGGATCACCCTGCCTGTGGAAATAGGTTCAGCCCCCCTAGTCGCCCAGCATTTCATGGAATTTCTGGTGGTAGATCATAGGTCGGCTTATCATGGAGTATTGGGCAGACCTGCTCTAAAAGATCTTTGGGCTGTGACGTCCATTCACTATCTGTGCATGAAATTTCCAACTGAACATGGAATTGCAACAGTCCGGGGCGATCAGATGGGCTCCAAGGCATGCTACCTAAACTCGTTGCGTAAATCTGAGCCCCGAACTATCAATGTAATCCTAGCCGAAGTACCCGCTGAAATCGGTACGGACGTGGAAATGCTCGACGCCCCTGAACAAGGGCATACCTCTGAACAAGAGGAAGATGTCATCATGGAAGAAGCCCCTGAACAAGGACACCCTCTTGATGAGTTAGACCCCCGAATAATCAATTATGAACCAAATGCGACCCCCATGGAAGAACTGGAAACTTTCCCAGTCAATCCAGAAGACCCCAATCAAGTCTTGCGCATAGGGAAGTCATTATCGCCTGAAGCAAAAATTGAGATGATATGATTCCTGAAAGAAAACCTGGATGTCTTCGCATGGAAGCATGAAGATATGGTGGGAATAGATCCTAGGATCAGTTGCTATCACCTTAACATCAACCCCTCCTATGCCTCCCATAGACAGAAGAGGCGTGCCCTGAACCCCGAACGGTATAAGGCGCTGAAAGACGAAGTAAGTAAACTTAGCCGCAGTGGTTTCATCAGAGAGGCCATATATCCGAGGTGGATATCCAACCCGATTCTGGTGAAAAAGTCCAGCGGGAAGTGGAGGGTCTGTGTGGACTTCACAAACCTGAATAAGGCGTGTCCCAAGGACAGCTTCCCATTGCCAAGAATTGATCAACTGGTGGACTCCATTGCTGGGCATGAACTACTGAGTTTCATGGATGCGTACTCAGGATATAACCAGATACCCATGTTCCGACCTGATGAGGAAGCTACATCATTCATTACGGACAGGGGGCTGTATTACTATAAAGTTATCCCCTTCGAATTGAAAAATGCCGGGGCCACATACCAGAGGTTAGTCAACATGATGTTTGCCGATCTCATTGGCAAAACCATGGAGGTCTACGTGGACGATATGTTGGTCAAAAGCCTCCAGGCGGCCGAACACGTGAGTCACATTGACCAAACTTTCCAGATACTCAGAAAGTATAACATGAAGCTGAACCCCCTCAAGTGCACTTTCGGAGTGGCATCAGGCCAGTTCTTGGGATACATTGTAAATCAGAGAGGAATTGAGGCAAATTCGGCAAAGGTAGCGGCCTTACTAGAAATGAGGTTACCTCAGAAATCGAAGGAGGTCCAAAGTCTCAATGGCCGGATAGCTGCACTTAGCCGCTTCATCTCCAGAGCCACTGATAAAAGCTTACCTTTTTTCAATGTATTGAAGCAAGGAAAGAGATTCCAATGGACTTCGGAGTGCCAAGAAGCCTTCGAGTCTCTGAAGAAACACCTCGGAGAAGCACCCCTCCTGTTGAAACCCCAGCCGGATGAATCTCTGTTGCTGTATCTAGTAGTTTCAGACGTGGCAGTCAGCGCGATCCTAACCAGGGAAGAAAATGAGCGTCAATTCTCGGTGTATTACATCAGCAAAGCACTTCTCCCAGCTGAAACACGCTACTCCAACGTGGAAAAACTAGCACTCGCACTTATCACAGCCTCAAGAAAGCTGAGGCCATATTTCCAAGCCCACTCAATACAAGTCCTCACCAATTTCCCTTTAAGGCAAGTGATGCAGAAAACGGACGCGTCGGGACGCCTGCTGAAATGGGCTATTGAGCTTAGCGAGTTCGATCTCACATTCCGACCTAGACGCGCTATCAAGGGCCAGGCCTTGCCAATTTTATGGTCGAGTTTACCAAAGCCCCAGAAATGGAGGCCATAATGGAACCGACCGAGCCCCCCACATGAAAATTGTTTGTAGATGGGTCTTCAGGAGAGGCTGGCGCGGGGGCAGGAATTGTGTTGGAGAGCCCGGAAGGCCATTTGCTAAATTGTGCTGTAAGATTCGGCTTCAGAGCCTCGAACAACGCGGCCGAATATGAGGCCCTTCTGGCAGGTCTAAGGCTCGCTAAGGAAATGCAGGTCAGGAAGCTCCTAGCAAGCAGTGATTCTCAGCTCGTAGTAAATCAGGTAAATAGGGATTTCGCAGCCAAAGATGGTAACATGTTTGCGTACTTGAAGCTGGTTCTGGACATAATTTCCCATTTCGAAAGGTTCGAACTGACTCAAGTCCCCCATCTAGAAAATGCCCATGCAGATGCCCTCTCAAAGTTAGCCAGCAGCATGGACTCAGAGCTTCTAAGCATCGTCCCCATTGAGCACTTATCGAAGCCCTCCACCTTCGAAGGCGAAGAGTTACTGTGGATAGAAGGCACCCATTGTAGATGCAGCCCATAATCGCGTATCTGAAGGAGCAAACACTGCCTGCTTCCAGAGGCGAGGCAAGAAAATTAGGAAGAAGGGCTGCACACTTCTTTCTTCAAGAAGACACCCTTTACAAGAGAGGCTTCGCTTCGCCCTTTCTTCGATGTGTGGGCGGCGAAGAGGCCACATACATACTCAGAGAGATACATGAAGGGATCTGCGAAAATCATTCCGGAGGGATGGCTCTGGCACACAAGGTTCTCCGTCAAGGCTACTTCTGGCTAACCCTGAAAAAGGATGCTTGCCAATTTGTCCAGAAATGTGACAAGTGCTAGCGCTTCTCTAACGTGCAAAGACAGCCTGCTCAGAGCCTCTCTATAGTGACCAGCCCTTGGCCATTCACCAAGTGGGGCATCGACTTCATTGGTCCACTCCCAAAAGGGAGGGGAAGCGCAACTTTCGCCATTGTCGCCATCGACTACTTTACTAAGTGGGTCGAGGCAAAACCCCTTGCCCGAATCACCGAGGCCAATACTACGAAGTTCGCTTGGAAAAACGTCATTTGTAGATTTGGCATCCCCCACTCCATTGTCTCTGATAATGGGCGGCAGTTCGACAACAAGAAGATGCGAGACTTATGCGACGAACTGGGCATAAAGAAGGACTTCTCGACTCCGCATCACCCCCAGGCAAATGGACAGGTTGAAGCAGTGAACAAAACTATCAAGCACACCCTGAAAAGGAAACTGGATGCCTTGAAAGGCGCCTGGGTTGACGATCTCCCCCACGTCCTCTGGGCCATCAGAACGACTTGTCGGACTGCAACCGGCGAAACCCCATTTTCCATGACCTATAGAGCCGAAGCAATGAGTCCGGTCGAAGTTGGGGTCCCATCACATCGACGGATACATTTCAATGAGATCAGCAATGACGAGGCATGCATAAGTGAACTGCACCTCCTTGAGGAAAAGAGAGATACTTCCCAAATGACCTTGGCAAAATATCATCGCAAGATGACCCGCTTTTACGACTCCAAGGTCAGAAACAGAACTCTCCGCTTGGGCGACCTCGTCCTCAAAAGAGTTTTCCAATCTTCAAAACCAACCAGGTCAGGAGTTTTTGGCCCAAACAGGGCAGGCCCTTACCGCATTCGAGGGGAATCCCGACCTGGTACCTTCGAGGTCGAAGATATGTCAAGAAGGATGCTACCTCACAAGTGGAACATCGAGCACTTGAGAAAATACTACCAGTGATAAGACTGTTCCGATCTGATCCTAAGTTGTCATAGCGAATCGGTTGTTCCGATCTGATCTCGGTTGTAAAGTTTCTTAAGTGATGGAATCGCCTTTGTAAAGGGTGGTGTAATTTATCTTAGTAATGAATTTCCAGTTCCAAACCAGATCAGTTAGGGAATAGCTTCCTCAGTTCTTTGGAAGGTTCATTTGAGCGATCCGGTCGTCAATTATTAGCTGATTACCAAGCGGTTCCTCATGTTTCCCCAATTGGTCTGACCTTAGATTATTAAGAAGTTGAAGTTAGGAATCACTTCCTGCTCACTTAAGTGTTTGGACTTATGTTTGCTTAAGCGGACTGGTTCACAATTGTTAACTGATCGTTGTCGCAAGGCAATTAGTCTAATGTTTGTCATTCATACAAGTATAAAACAAAAGGAATACAAAGAAGCAGAAGCCAAAAGACTTGACAAAAATTTTTCATTCCATTTCACAAAATTAAATTACATTGGGGGCCGAAGCCATTACAAGGAAAATAGGACACCCTAGTCTGTGGGAGGAATTTCAGCACTGGCCGCCTCCTAAGCCTCTGGAGCCTCCTCAGTAACTTTATCAGGCCAACCTCCGGTTGGTCCCCCAAACTCTGCCTCCAGTTGAGAGATGTCCAGAGTAGGATGCACCTCCTTCAGTCGACCCAGTAGGCTTTGGGCACTTCACGAGGCCCAGAAGTTGGCAAAGTCGTCGTAAAGGGGATGGTCTTCGAAGTGGTCAATAAAATTCTAGACTGCCACCTCCCCCACAGACTTCAATTCCTCCTTCAAAGAGGTGATCTCCTCTGACTGGGCCTCTATCTGTTGCTTCAGCTCTGCCTTTTCTCTGTTAGAGGCCTCCAGAGCATCGGTGGCGAGCTTGTGGTGCTCGTTAGCGTGGTCAAGTCGTCGAGTCACAGCAGCCACTTGGCACTCCACTTCGTAGAGCTCTTTCTTCAGCCGCTCCCCCTCTGCTTGCGCAGCAGTGAGCTGGAACTCAGCAGCTCTCTTCCCCTCCTCTGCCTTGGTGGCTTTGGCCTGGGCCGCTCGCACAGCATCCCATAATGCATCGCCTCCTCGAGGCGCTTGGCGAGGTCCTCCCTCTTGGAGTTTAGATCCTTCACCAAGCCCTCGAGCTGGATGCTTGTGCTTAGTGCCCGGGCCACGCAGGCGCTGTTCGCCGCCACCAAATCTTCGGCCGTTCAGGAGGCGGTGTGGTCCCTCCACTCTTCGGTCCAATATTTGCTGTGGACCACCGCCACCGCAGCCATCTCTGGAAGAAGAGCCTCCAACAGCTCCCTTACGTGCTTCTCTTGATTGGTGCCCAGGAAATCAACCTCTTTGGTGGAGCAGGCCCTTTTTTTCCTCTGCTGCCCCGGAACTTGTTCAATGGGTACGGCAGCAAGGGGTGCTGTGTCTAGGGCAGCGACAGGCTCTGCTGGAGCGGGGCTTCTCTCCGAAAGGGCCACCCTCGTGGGAATAGTTGTCTACCTCAAAACTGGGGGTGGCCTCGCCACAGTTGGGCGTCTGGGAGGGGCGGCACTTTTCTTGCCCTTCCTTCGGAGGTTAGCCTCCGGGTCCTCAGGAACCTCCTCCTCCGTCGGAGGCTAGAGCCTCTTACTGGCCTCCACCAGCTCCTCCATTTGTTTCTTATACGAAGAGGAGGAGGCCTTCAGTGCCCGTGCCTCAGCCATCATTTTCTGGATGGTCTTGAAGTCGGGGCGTACTGGCAGCTTCTTGTTGAAGTTATCTGCAAAGGAAAAAATAAGGAATTAGTACAAGTCTAGGGAGTTCGGAATAAAAAAGTGTGGGCTTTGGTCCTATTACCTTGAGACGCCATTAAATCGTGAGTGATGAAATGGATATTCTTCCGGATCAGCCTGTGGTAGGACCTCTTCTTCTGAGGCAGCTGATAAATGACACAGATAGTGTCGAAGTCCTCTGTTGATAGCTCTCACCAAGGAAGAGAACCTACGAAAGGAAACATAACCGTTAGACATAAGCCGAACCGAAGAGAACATAAAAGGAGCAACTACTATACTTACTAAGTGTTGAAAACTTCGCCGGGACTGTAAGAGGCGCCAGGGGGTCCCCCTCCATTGTGTCCCATCGCCCTGCTGCCCAGCACCATGAGCTCTTCCATTCCTTGATGGAGCTCGGTAGATCAATCACGAATGGAGTGTGGGAACCCCATGACGTAAGGTAGTACCAACCCCGGGTCTTATCCCCCCCGGCAGTAACCTTGGGTATATAGAGGGTCTGGAAAACGGAAAGGGGCATCTCCACCCCTAATGATGCCTCTTTCCACAACATCCAGGAGCCCACCATCTGGCTCCAGGAGTTTGGATTGAGCTGCGTCGGGGCTAGCCCGTAAGACCTAAGCACCAACCTAAAGAATGGGTGGATAGGCAGCCTAAGTTCGGCCCTAAGGATCGCCTCACTAACGGCCACACAGCCCGACCTTGGGTAACAGGCTCTCTCTTCCGGCCCGAGGAGGATCAAGTCTACACTGTCTGGGATCCTATATTCTGTCCTAAGTCTACCCAGGTCGGCCTCCCTTAATTTTGATGGGTAGTCCGACGCCCCCCAATGCACAGAAGTATCTGGGGGGCTATCTGGTCATTTCCATATGTTCTCCCCCCCATTATTGCCCAGCTATTTCTGAGGAGGTCGCCACAGTGGGCTCGTCCACCCTCACTATTTCTAATCCCCTCCCCAAACCAGAACTCCCTTCCGTGGCCATTCGTTAAGAAATTTTTTAAAGTTCAAATGGGTGCTGAAACTTACGGGTTTGGAAGTTTTTCCTAGCTGAAAATGGTGTAGGATTTTCGGAAGTATCGTTCTTTCTCGCCGAAGTTGCTTGCAAAACGTCGAAAATCGCCGAAAATTTGAGAGCAAATGGTGGTTTCAGTCTTGCAAAGGTAGAAAGTCTGAGAAAACCCCAGAGTCCTCCTTTTATAGGAAAAACAAGTCCAATCTCCACCGTTGAATTCAAATGCGATCAATCTAAGCCGTTCGTCGCATCCTCAATCCGGGCCGTTGAAATGAAACGCCATATTTGATCTACGCCCAAGATGTCGCTGTGACCTTCACGCTAAATTGAAACGCGTCACCTCGGTTACAACCAGCCGTCAATAATAATTACTAGCCGCAGCAGCCTTTTAGGAGAATGGGCATAGCACCCAACTATCACCTTGGAAACACGCAACAGTTGTCAAATCATTGGACGTTTGGGTCGCCTCGGATGAGCTCCTCCTCCAAGTTTACAAAGCTTGGACGCACCTGACGCGAACGCCCCATTGGCTCATCGCCTCGGACGCTGCGTTTCTCCCCATTCTTTACAAAGTTTCAGCCATCTCCCCACGCGTCGACCTTTTTCCGTCAACACATCGGTGCGAGATGAGTTCCTCCTCCAACTTTACAAAGCTTGGACGCACCTGACGCGAACGCCCCATTGGGTCATCGCCTCGGACGCCGCGTCTCCTCCCATGCTTTACAAAGTTTCAGCTACCCCCACGCGTCGACCTGTTCTGTCAGCGCATTGACGCCTCGATACCGAAGTGCCATCTCACCGTCGAGGCGGAGATCAAATAGACCCTACGCAGCACCATTCACAAAGCTGGGACGCGCCTGACTCGAATGCCCCACATCTGCCTATTATCCTAACCTCGGCTGCTGCGACGAGTCGACCCCCAAAAAGGTCCCATGACTCGCGGCCCGGTCAGGAAAACAAATCCACGCATAATATAAATATTCATTCCCGGATTTGGGGGACCACTGTTACGCCTCGATACCGAAGTGCTATCTCACCACCGAGGCCGAGATCAAATAGACCCTACGCAGCACCATTTACTCCGACCTAAAAACGACCCTCCCGAAACTTCTCCGAAGTGATATAGCAATTTCTACTACTGATCTGCCGAAGCATCTCACCTCCGAGGTCGAGATCAAGTGGACCCCGGTTAGAAGATCCGTCGCCAATTTAAGATTTGTCCTGCACCTAAGGCTTAAATTGATTTGACGTCTCCATGAGGCTATTTGATGTGACTTATCAACTTTATGTCAATTCAACTCGGGGGAAACAAACTGTCTGCCCACTCTACAAGCGCGGCTGATTAATGCCTATGAGCAGACGCTTCATACCTTCAGATGTACACACGCGTTCCACATCTAGCGGTTCATACCACCTATAAATACCCAAGGTTTGGCAAGAGGCAAAGGTAATGAAACTCTCAATACATAGCATTTCATAACAAGTTTATATATTCTCCTCCCCCTTCATTGATTGATTTGTGTAGCCACTGGGCACTGTTTCGACCACCCAAACCTGATTTGACCGTCGGAGTGTATGCGGCCGCCACCACCCCCGTCGGTTCCGGCCGTGTGCGCCTGACAGTTTGTTCATTTCGCAGGGAGGAATACGTGGAGTAGCTATAAGTTGGCCACGTGAAGGAGCCATTTTTGGAGGTCAACATTCAGTATTATCGTTCGATCCAACTTCAATAACTACTCACTTTTGTGGAAATTACATAATACCAGAGGTTTAAAGATCATAATTCAAAAATCAGAGATGAAATTTCATTTTAAAAGATCAGGTATTGACATGATAATTATATATTAAATGTTGTCACCCAATTCAATTACAAACCCTAATTTTATTTCATGCTTCTCACTCTCCCTCCCCATCTTCTTCCTCTCCTTCTTCTCATGCCTTCCTCTCTGTCAAATGCTGTCGTCGTCGTCGCCATTGGAGCACTCCTCGCAACAACCGCGTCGTCGCCACCACTTAAGCAGCACCACGCTGCTTAATGAAGAGATCGGAACCTTTGCGCGTGGAAGTGCAGGGGCAGTGATCTAAAATCTTCTTCGATTTGTGGCATTTCTCCTACGATTTTCTGTGGCCCATGGTTTACGTGGTAGTAGCGGTGATACGGCTCGGAGATGACGGCGTTGTGAACGTCGCTTCCTGCAGCTTAGCTTTTTTTTCTTTTTTTTTTTTTTTTTTTTTGTGGATGGTGTTTGGAGGTGGAGTTGGTTGGTGGTTGGAGCAGGATTTAGCGACTAATTTTATGAGGCATGACGGTTTAAAATTGTCATACATCGATGTTGTATGTCGTGGTGGAGCTGCTGGCTGTGATGGTGCAGGTGGAGGTGTTTACAGTGGTGGCGGCGGTCGATGATGTTGATGATGATGGCAGCGGTGGTGGTGTTGTGGTGCTGACGACGATCGCGTCGCAAGTGGCGGTGGCAATAGTGTTGGTAGTGGAGGTATATGAACCAACATTTGATGTACGTGATTAATTATTTGATATCTGTGATAAAGTATTTAGTCATGACCTTAAAATTTGATAACTCATAATTGAAAAATAATTTATGATCAACAAATTTGAAAATATGTTACCGATAGATAATTTGTGATTTATAATTTTTTATGTTTATGATTAATGAAATAAATTGTGATTTATAAAATTTTTCATATGTGACCAATAAATAAATTGTGACTTATAATTATGTATATATAACTAATAATTATATAATTGTGATTTTATTAATAAATATTTTTAATTAATTAACTAATACATATTTTTGCATTTTTAAACTTAAAACCTGATTTTAAATTGTCCATACTTAATACACGAATTTGTGAATTTTTGCCTTTTTTTTTTTCTGTGTGATCTAATGGACCTTAAATGAGACTAGTATTAATTTAAGATAATTTTGCAAGAACATACTCCCTATTTTTAATTGGTCGTAAAGACCATCGGTGGGCAAGTTGTTATCAGTAATTGTCGGTTGGTAGCGCAAATAGTTGAATTTCTTGTAGTGAGGGTAAGTAATGGCATTGAGAATTATTTCTTACTATTCATGAGCAGGGCGATCATGTTTGTGGAAATCTACTCGTATTTTCAAACCACAACTAAGATGAAATTTACATTGAAACTGAACAAAATACAAATATTTTCAACAAATTAGTACTAGCGGAGAATCTAGGATTGGAGGTCAACTAAGTTGGACGTTGACCGTTAAACATTGACCAGCGACAATCAACTATCATAATAGCGAGGTCTTTTATTAATATTTAATTAAATAATACTAAAAATTATTCAATGTATATATAAATGTACTAAAATGTAAAAATCATATAATTCAATAGAACCCAAAATAATAAAAAAATTACATGATAAAACATTACTTCGTAAATGTAAATTTAAACAACTGCAATCTATGAGGTCTCATATTTTGAAAATATTGCGATATTGCATCATTCTCAATTTTTCCGAAAATCTCTTTTTCCATGCAAAATGCCCCAATTTAACAAAGAACACATTAAAAAATAGAGCCCCAAATCTTCTCCGTTAATTTTTTTTTCCACTTATCAGAAACATAAATTTTCAAATCACAAATCAAAACTCATAAATGATGAATCATAACTTACAAAACATAAATTATTTATCACAAATCACAATTATCATTTTTCATTCTTAACTTGTAAAACATAAATTATAATACATTAGACGTTAATAATGATAAATCAAAAATGACTTAAAATAACAATCAAAATAAAAATAAAAAAAAAATGGTACAAACAAAGGAGAGAGGCGAGTTAACATATAGGAATTGGCCGATTGGTGAATATCGGACTGAGACCGGGTGCTGGTGAGGCCGACTAGCAACAATGGTCAGTCGCAGGCATTAGCGGAGCACTTCGTAAGGCAAAAGTAGGAGTTTGGGATTTTGGAAATTGGAGAATGTATGGAAATTGAAATGGAATTGATTTTCAATATAACCAATTAACCAAACACGTCCATAGATATTAGTGGATTGGATTACTATTCGATCTACTTTTTATAAAAACAAGAGGCCCAAAACTTAAAAAAAAGGGCCAAATCCCAATTTCAATTTTTATAGCCCTTTCGGCTGTAACTTCTTCTTCAACCTGGCTTCGCCTCCACACTTCTACCGATTCAAGCTTCTCCTCACTGCCTGGCTGTTCCCGACAACTCCAAATTTCAATGGAGCCAGCACGGATGACCGTGCCAACTTTTCGAGTGACAACTCTGCCACCGAGTAGGACTACTAATCTTAACCAACGGAGAGCAATAAAAATGTCTACATAGCCAAATTTCAAGTGACATAGTCCAAATAATACTTATCAATTAGGCGTGGCTTTGTGATTTTTTGGGTACCGCTCATAATTGCTATCTGTATTTAAAAAAGGGTAATTTGCATAAAACGTCCATACATTTCGTCTTTTGACAGATTTCACTTTCATTTTTAATTTATTCTTTTTTTTTTTTGTACAAAATGTCTTTCTATCAACTCCTCGTTAAAATACTCCGTTAAATCAAATAAAATGGATCTTTTCTTTTCAAAATGCAGGGTAAGATTGTCCAATTCCATTTGTTCTTCACTATGGCTTCATTCCCGCCTTCTTCTTCAATTGTTCATAACTAAAAAGGTAAAGTAATATAAAAACAAAGAATTGTATATGTTTTTGGTTCATTCACTACAATAGTAATGGCTGTAGAAATGCTAAATTGTATATATATTTAATATTTTCGAACAATTGAATAGAAAGAGGCACTTTCTAACTTTGTGGCCTTTTCTTTTCTCCAGTGTGGAATTGTTGGGATTACCTTCATGTAGACATCTTGTCTGTCGATTTTTTGCTGCATTTTGGTGCTTTTTATATGCTCGTTGCTATTTTGTTGCTAAGTTTGATTGTTGAGTACTGGTTTTGCTTAGTTTGGTTATGGAGCTTGGTTGTTGAGTACTAATTTTGCTAAGTAGGAACGGTATGCACAATTTTTAACCAAAGTAGGGACGTTTTGCGCAAAGACAATGTAAAGGTAGGGATTTTTTCGCAAAGACAATGTAAAGGTAAGGATGTTTATCATCAATTCAATTTTATGCTAAAATGGAAAGAATATCCATTCATCTTTCATCATCTTCTTCATCATATGTATCGTTCATTCACGTAATCACATTTTAATTGGTCTTCTTACTTTACCCATTATTTACACCATTCGTAAGCATAAAATGGGGATGGACATCTCAAGTTTATTAACAACATATTCATTCTCTTTATATGCAATTCCAAAATTTTTTGAGCAATCACGCATTACAGTAACCATGATTCTTTATGTCATTTTCCCTTATTTATTGAATGAAATTATTTTGTACAATTTTTTTTCATATTACTTTACTTTTTTAGTTATGATCATTTGAAGAAAAAGGCGAGAGTGAAGCCATAATGAAGAGAAAACCGGCTTGGACAATCTTTATCCCTCATTTTGAAAAGAAAAGATCCATTTTATTTGATTTAAAGGAGCATTTTAATGGGTTGACAGAATGACGTTTTGCGCAAAAAAAGGTAAAAGTGAGGGTGAAATCTGTCAAAAAATAAAAGGTATGGACGTTTCCCACAAAAATCTCGAAAGTTAGGGACGTTTTGTGTTAATTACCCCTAAAAAAATACAGGTGGTCCACGTTAATAATGACCCAAAAATAATAGAAGAATGCTCTCCATAGAACAATTTCTCTGTATATCCTATGGAAAATTGGTGGAAATAGTACCAAATTTTTTCAATATTGAGTAATTGGTTCAAACCTTCAAATGTGTAAATGATTCCTTTTCAATTTGATGCAAATGGTCCTTTAGACAGTTTTCGTCTATAGGGGCATTCAATGAAGGTTTGAATTTGGTGTAAAACCCTCTTCAATGAGATCTCAAATATATTATTCGATTTTGCTGAGTGTATATAATAAATGTACATAAATGATAACATAATGTTATACGGAGGGAAAATATTGATTGAAAAAGTTAATTATGTTTTAATCAAATAAATGATAAAGTGTCACATGACATTATGGATACCCCTATAAATATGCTTATGTACCTGTATCACTACTTTATATTGTTTGAGTCTCTTTTTTTGTCTAAAATATATTTTGGAATAGTATTTTGATGAAAAATATTGTGTAATTGAAAAATAAGGAAAAATTTTGAATTTGCATATAATATTATTTTATGAAAAAATGTGCAATTGAAAATAAAAGAGAAAAATGTAATTTAAAGATAATGGGTACCAAACAAGGGCATAGTGTAAAATTTGATGTAATGAATAGTGTTACACTGAGCCCTTGTTTGACAACATTATTTGGGAAAAATAGAATTTTGAATGGTGACTTTTATAATAAAAAAAAACTAAAAAAATAGAGCAGCTAAAAAGTAATAAAAATTTTAGGTTTACGTATATAATATTTTATAGTGTAATTTGTGGTTATGTAGAAACAAAAATTTGAAAATAGTAGTGGTCAAACTTGGACTTAAATTTAGTACAATACCATTCATTTGCACTAAATTTGAGAATTTTCAATAGCCCCATTTTGCCCTTCTTTCTACTTTATAACAAAATATTTATCTATATCCCTCTTTTATATTTTAAAATTAATAGATTTATAATTGTTTTAACGTGATGTGTATTTTTATTTAACATTTATTTTAAAATTTTAATTAATTAATAAGTAATAATTATTTCAACAACAAATTAAAATTGTTCATTAAAAAGTCAAAAATTACAAATTTGATAATTGATTAATTAGCACTGCAACAACATATATTAAAAATGTAAATTAAAGTACAATACATCGTTAAACAATAATTTAGTACTCCAGAAGGTCTTTTCTAGTTCCACAAAGACCGTCAGAATATTCACCAAAAGAACCATAGGTATTTTGGTATCCTTTACCTTGTTGATGACCTCCTTTTTACAAAAATCCTGTTTGTTCATTTCGGGGAAAAATAATAATAATAAATAAATCATGTAGAGTTGGATCCGGTATGGAATTCAAATATTTTATTTCATCACATATAATTTTTCTTGTGCATTCAATGTAATTTTTTTAATTGCGATAATATGTTTAACATTTTTTTAAATTTATTAATAAATTCAATATTTTAGTTCATTACATATATATTTTTAATTTAATGAGTTTTGTAATAATATAATTTGTTATTAAATAATTTAAAATAAATTTTGATTACACTAAATTTGGTGTTCCTCATTGAAAATGGTCTAAGGACCGTTAGTTTGGCCTATCGAATACAATTGACATTTTTTATTTGAAGGACAATTGTATTTCAAAAATCAAATAGATGAAAATCGTCCAAAGGACCATTTGTGCTACATTTGAAAGGTTTGGACCAATTACACAATATTAGGAAAGATTTATGATCATATATATTAATTTCCCTCCTAACTTGTAACCTAACTCAACCCACATGATATTCCTGAGGCGGCAGTGTGTGACTTGTGTGGGTTATAAAAAAGTCTATAAATGACCTTTTTTTTTTTTTTTTTAATAGATAGAAATAAGTGATGAATAAATGAATAATATTCATAGATATCACATGATGTGTGAGTAAAAACTTACACTGGTTTTTATCGATTATAATTAATTTAGCCCCTGTTTGGTCCCCATTACGTGGAAAAATTAATAGGTAGAATAGTGTTTTTTTGAAAAATGAGTGGTTGAAAAAGAATGAAAAGTTTTCGATTTACGTGTAATATTATTTTATAGAAGATTGTGTGGTTGAAAATAAGAGAGAGAAAAATGAAATGTAATAGAATGAAAATTAATGGGGCTCAAACAGGGGCTTATAAACATTATTATGATGATTGCGGCTAACAAGTGCCATTTTAGAAAAAAATCAAACCTATTCATTGTCCGAATGAACCCTATACTATAAATTTGATATCAAACTGATAAATTTTCAACCTAATTTTTGATTTCCATCCAACAAGAAATGTATGGAAAATCAGTACACGCAAAAGATTATTTATAAGGGTAGATTTTTATATCATTTATTTCTTCCAATTTCAAGCCTACAAATTTGTCGCTTTTCATGGAAAAGGGAAATCTTGAAAATAAATTAATTATCAATTACAAGATGTCAACTAATTTAATTAGCCCAACAATGCTCTTCAACGTCCAAGAAATTTTGTGGATAGATAGTTTAAATTGGCAGTCCATCAACTATATATTAAGAGCCTGTTTGGGAGCGATTTTTTGATCCAAAAAATTAATTCTTTGATCGTTATTTCACTATTTCAGTCGTCATATTTGACTTCTTCTTTCACGGGTCTATTCTACTTTTCTCCTAACGGTCAAAAAATTAATTCTCAACATCACTCCCAAACAGGCTCTAAGTGATTGAATTCGATACTTGTACATTCAAAAAAGATATTCTTCTACGTGTCTTGAATTGGATGGTCCATAAAAGGGAAAAATAAGATGCCACATTTATTTCGTACACGAATGTTTCATTATTTGCAAAACTAAATGTGTGACAAACGTAAGCTTCATTTATAACTCGAAATTATTTGATGGCCAAATGCACATTTTTCTCTGTTTTCTCTTACATTTGCCCATGAAATTTTTTAACCTAAGCTTATTTCATAATAAACTATTAATGATTTTTTTGGTAACATAGAATACGGTATAGCTAATATATAATTATATTTAAAAGCAGTTAAAATTTCTTTTACTATATTGTCTACCTTATCTGATATATGCACTAAAAGAGGTATAATGTGTGGAGTGTTAGGTCAACTTTGTATTATTGTATTTATGTTTTCTAGAATTGATCTTCTATCCATTGAGAACGGGAGATCGGACCTCTTATGTTTTCTGCATAAATATAATTGGCTCATTGTGATAATAAAATTGGAAGAAGATGACCAAACCTAGTCATATCACATTGCTTGGTCAAACCCATTACTGTTTTAGGTAATCGGTTAAGTCAAGAAAACATGTTGCAAGAGGATTCTCCAAAAGTCAGAAGATATGTACGTAATAGATAGATTATAGATAGATATATCAGGAAATTTCTCCCGCAAGACATTTTGGTGAGAATTTTTCTAGTCCATTTGAACGTTATCTCTATTTCTTTTTGCACGAATTTTGAACTACCCAGTCATGCTCGTCAAAGTAGACGAAGTTACGAGAGCTGATATGTGATTTTCTTCCTAAACATGCTATATTGCTTTATATCTTTGTCATTTTTGTCCTCCCATAAGCTCTAGCTAGTATCTTCCTCGTCAACTTCGCCCTAATTACTGTCTACGGGTTGCAAGATATTTTAATAAAATAACAATTAGCGATGGCAAAAAAATCCATTCAACCAGATACTTGTGACCCCGCCCCTTGAATGGAGCTGGGATTACCGGCTTAACTGGGGTAATCGGGACGAGAACGAGGACGGGATGCGGATCATTGCTTCGAAGCGGGTTCGAGACCGGTACGGAAAACATAATCCCGCCCCCACTACTAGCCCCTTTTAAAAGTAACGTCAAATTTAAGTTTTTATAAAATAAAAAAATAATAATAATAAATAAATTTATCATCATTTTTAATGAGAACATAAGTTATTTTTAACAAATGAGAAAAACAAAATCAATAATATTTATTAACTAGTCCAATGGGGAAAAATGTGAATAAAAGATCTTGCTGAATTGAATTGGATTCATGAATCTAGAAATTCGAATATTCAAAAATTATTCTGAAATTAATTCGAATTAGCAGGTTTGCTACGTGGGTATAGGGACCAGGCAAGAAGACAAGATGGGGATGGGGATGAGAGTGACAGACTCATTTTATACTTGTCCCGTTGTCATCCCTAATAACAATACAGTCATTTTGTATGACTAAATTACAATATTGGCGGGTTGACAAAATATTTTATTGGAGAATAAAGATTGACAAGTTAAAAATATTTCCCTAGACACGAAGACATGAAGCCCTTGCACGGTGATAATCTGTAACATATAAAGTAACTAATGATATATTGGTTTATCATAAACATAAATTAACATGTTTGATATACCGTGTTGAATAGGATTAGATGGTAAAATATATAAAATTTTTGAACTTTTTTTTTTTGGTACTACCAATCCATCGTAAGAAACATATATCAAAGTAAATTGAATATGTAGGGCTTAAAAATACTTTTAGCTATGATTTTAATATTGTCTTTTTCTATTCAATGTTCGGCCTTATCAAAGAAGCTAAACGGGTGTACAGAGCCCCTTGCATGATAACTGCAGAAAATTGACGAGAACTCAACTTGTCTATTAACACATCGCTTTGTCATAAATTTTTTACTAGGTTCTCTTCTAAAATTCATGACACTCCAATGCAGTGTTCTTAACACGACTTGAATTTTGCAACCACAGAACATGTGCAAGACTTCAAGTGTGACGTTTGACAGGGGACGGGATGGGACGGATAGTGGTTGCTAGAGTTTAATATGGGCGGCTGAAAAAGGNAAGTAAATCGATGGGCATGTACTTTTGTTTTACATGCCTTATTAATATCAGCAGCACTAACTTGTCTATATTCGTACGTTTTCTCCTGGTTGGGGAAGGGGACGTTGGGGATATAGATGTGGAAGGCCAGCAATATTACCAAAATTTGCACCTTCTATTAATATTAATAAAGGTTGAACTCCAACTTTGAGGGCTCTCATCGTTCTATCCCTGGAGTATCATGAGGGAGGTAAATCACGAAATGTACCCCATCAGGTTAGGGAATAAGAGTTTGTCCGTACACAGGTGTTCACAAAGAGTCTAATTTCATATCTAAGGAATCGAACCCTTATACTACGGCTATCAGCAAGGTTGAGACTATCTCATTCCTGTCATTTGCACCTTCTATTCATAAATTGCTAGAAAGGTTGAACCGTATGTCCCCATCGTATTAAATTTGCATATGATATAAAGTCTATTTTTGGTCCCTCTTTTTTCAAATTTATTTTTAACAACACATTTTACGGGCCTACAACTATTATTAACTTTTTAATCAAGTATTTAATTAATTTTTATCGAAATCTACTGGAAATTTGATTTTCATCAAAATCAGACGGGAGCTAAATTTTCAATTTTATACACTGTAATAACTAGCTTGCTCCCATGGTTTCTATTCATATTGCCATAAAAAGGAAAGGGTTCTTACATTTTGAACATTTTGAGATGTGAAATACGTAATCACTTTTTTTCATAAAAATAGAATGGAAAATGAAAAGAAATAAGACAAAAATGACAAACCCTACCTTCACTGATTTCCCACCGCCACAACCCATGTTCCCATCCCGACCAGATAAAGATGGATCGTAGTTCGGGCTTGACAAAATTTCCCTTTTCTATTAAATTTTATTGCTTTTATTATTTAGTTATTTTATAAAGCTTCAACAGTCTGCGACTTTGGAGGGTTTTTATTTTATTTTTGACCGAACAAACATTTCAAAGTCAATATGTTTTTAAACATTCATCGTTCTCACCGCATCATACTCTACATTGTTAGCTAAGTATTTAATCCTATGGATCTTATTATTGCTATCTTAACGTAAGTGTCTAGCCCTTGTTATTTGAGTTTTGTTATTTATACCCGGAGTGTCATGGAGTGAGGGGTTCGGGCCCCACACATTTATTGGCGTGGGGCCCCCAACCTCATGTGAGCAGCAGGTAACTCGGAGTGTCAAGCTCTGAGTACCTGTAGCAAAACTCTTGTTATTTTGTAAATTTTAGAGATGTGCAAAATTTGGATCAACATGAAATCCAAAATTTAAAAATACATACTAAGCACTTATTTGAAATAAGTTAAACTAAAAATTTGAGGTCAAATTAAACAATTAATCTTAACTATTTCATGTAATCCACTACTTTTATCAATTTTTTAACCACACAATCCATCAACATTTATTAATATCGGCTAAATTTTTTTAATCGAACAACTTGTCCAAATTACACTAAATCACGTCACTTAGAATAATATTCTTCCACCTTCTAATTAATTCCTACAAATTTACATTACAATTATGGTCCGTTGATTGTAAAGATGGAATTTGAGTGAAAAGAAAACGAATTTTAGGTAATTGATTTGCTTAGAAATTGTTTTATTAGAAATTGTCAATTATTGTGTTTGATTGATATAAATTTTTCACGTGAAAAATGTTGAAATAAAAGTGTTTTTCTAGTATTCGTTAGACTTTGTTTTATATAAAAATTGTCAATTAAAATGATAAAATTTACTGGTATTGTGGATGGAATTTGTTTCCATTGCAAAAAAAAAAAAAAAAAAAAAAAAAAAACCCAAAAAAAAATGTTTTTTTTTGGCTTTTTTTTTTTTTTTTTGCAATGGAAACAAATTCCATCCACAATACCAGTAAATTTTATCATTTTAATTGACAATTTTTATATAAAACAAAGTCTAACGAATACTAGAAAAACACTTTTATTTTAACATTTTTCACGTGAAAAATGTTAAAATAAAAGTGTTTTTCTAGTATTCGTTAGACTTTGTTTTATATAAAAATTGTCAATTAAAATGATAAAATTTACTGGTATTGTGGATGGAATTTGTTTCCATTGCAAAAAAAAAAAAAAAAAAAAAAAAAAAAGAGCCAAGAAAATCATCTATCTCTTGGTGTTCATTTGACTTTGTTTTATATGGAAATTATCATTAAAGGAAAATATATATACATTTTTTTACAATTAAAGATAAAAATTGTTTCTATTCCAAAAATAATAATATTTTTTTTTTGCAACAGTAGCCTAGAAAATAAATTCCCACCATATTGGTGGGACTTGAAAATGTCTAGGTGGCATGAATACCAATTACTTGAAAAAAAAATACTATCAAATAGTCAAAAAAAAATAAAAGTTGGAATTTGAATTCCATTTTCCATAATAAATAATGACCTATGAAATGGACCCCTACCGGTAAATTTTAGCAGGGGTAGGTTTATCGCACACGAACATCCAACTAAACAAGCCTAACCTTCATTTATTGCGACGAACATGTGTTTCTTAACTTCACAAGGCAAACTTGGTCTTTTCTTACTGTATGTATCATGTGTGTATATTTATTTATCTATATATACATATATCTATGCTTGTATGCTTTGCTCACGGTACAAGATCATAGCAGTATAGCAAATTAACCAATACGCCTGCGGCACGAATCCATCCATTCAATTATCTCTCTCTCTCTGTGGGTGTGTTTGTGTTCCATTATCTACTAGAATGGAGCTGGGAAGCATTCTTCATTTTCTTGCGGACAAGTCCATTCTTGTCACCGGTGCCACTGGTTTTCTGGCAAAGAGTACCCTCTCTCTCTCTCTCTCTCTCTCTCTCTCTCTTTCCATAAAAACATGGAGGAGTAGTTGGTTAATGAATATGAATTGTGGATGCAGTTTTTGCTGAGAAGATTCTTAGGGTTCAACCAAATGTGAAGAAGCTTTATCTTCTTTTAAGGGCAGCAGATTCAAAGTCTGCTATGCAACGTTTCAACACCGAGGTAATAAAAAATACACACACCAGCCTTCAGGTTTCAAGGCCGTTGCCCATTTATGAATATTTTGCATGTTACTAGATATTTGATGAGAAAATGAATCGATGTCACGAAATAGGTCCACTCTTAAATCTTGAACTTTGAGACAAGGTGGTTTAAAATGGAAGAATTATATTCGATATTCATAGAATTTTCACTTTTTTAGGTGATAGCAAAGGATTTGTTCAGGGTTCTTAAAGAGAAATGCGGTAGAAATCTAAACTCCTTTATTTCGCAAAAAGTTGTGGTTGTGCCTGGTGACATTGCCTGTGAGAACTTGGGAGTTAAAGACACAGATTTGTTGAAGGAGATGTGGAAAGAAGTTGATGTTGTAGTTAATTTAGCAGCCACTACAAACTTTGATGAAAGGTATATATGGGCTTCCAAATTATTGATTTCTTGCTTAAATTATCGAGAAATGCCATCTGCACAAAAGATCTGTACAGGCAGCATGAAAGACAGTTTTCAAATGGGTTTTGCTTGATGTATTAGAACACACACATAGGTAGGGCGTGGGTGGGATATTTTATGACAATTTATTTTTCACGATGGCCCCATATTCATATCATGAGAGTATTTGGCAATCTTCTATGAAACTTTCCTCTGTACAAATGCATTAATCATTTTCAAATTCACCCACATATGCACGTCGCACAGGCATCTGTAAAGCTTCTGCACAAATCCCCTGTGCATATAGCAAAAGTCTAAATTATTTGACAACAAATAAATTGGGAAGTGAAAGAAAATGTAATTTTTTATTTTTTATTTTTTATCTTCTGCAGATATGATGTTTCACTAGACATTAATACATTTGGAGCTGTGCATGCTTTGAATTTCTCCAAAAAATGTTCCAAATTAAAGGTTCATGTTCATGTATCTACAGGTTAGTATATATTTGTACGGTGAGGAAACATGTTGAAGACTTTCATTTATATTTTTGTTAACCTTGGAAAAGATATAAATGCTAAGAGCTGACCATTTTTCTCCTAGATTAATGGACCTTTTTCTACTTCTTAGACATCAGGTAAGGAAGGAATTTGACCTTAGAAGCGTTGATTAAAATGATGAAAATAATCCTGTAGTAAATGGAGAAATTTCAAAAAACTTAATGGATAGCAAAACACAACATGTCCTTGATGTACATTAAATGTTCTTTTTCCTACTCTTAGTGAAGTATAGATAAGGTGTACGACATTAAATATACTAATTTGTCTTTGCAAGCATGGGATTGTTGCATGCATATCAAGTTGTCCATAACGGTGTCTACATTCCTCACAAGAAGGACCCTCCATGTGAAGGATATGGACATCATTATGAATACCGCATTATCCCCTCCATGTGAGGGATGTGGACACCGTTATGAATATCGCAGTACAAATAGTATATTCCTTCTAATTATATGTGTTGTATGTATATGTATAGACAAATTGCAACAACCATTTTTATTGGTTGTCGATTATTATACTAGTATTCCAATTTTTGTTTTTCTTAAATTTTAGGTTTCCATGGTGACTAAATTATAACAAATTCCTTTTCTTTTTTCTTTTTTTTTTTTTTTCTCTTTTTAAAACTATTTCTCGTTCTAAATTTGTTGAGAATAAAACTATGTTGTTTTTCAGCATACGTTAGTGGGGAAAAAGAGGGACTCATATCTGAGACTCCATACTACTTGGGTGAGACACTTAATGGGACAAGTGAACTCGATATTGATAGAGAGAGAGAAGTGGCGGAAGAAACATTAAAGCAGCTAAGGGTCGAGGATTCTTCACAAGAATCTATTAAATCAGCCATGAAAGACTTGGGGATTCAAAGGTTAGATCTAATTTCACTTGTTCCATTTTACTCCAATTTTTTTTACGTTTGTGAACACTTGTGGAGCCCTTCGTATCCTACCTTGATCTAACTACGTACGGTCTGGTCCAAGCTAACAAAATATATGAAGATTTATGAATTTAAGTTAGCTGAACAAACTCTTTATTATTTAATAATATTATACGAATAATGTTGAGATTAAAAGAATTCCAATCTTATGTTGCATCTTTGAGATCAATATCATAACTATATTCACAAAAAGTAGATTCTATTTATGAGACAGGACAGAGAAATAGAACATATACACATTCAATGTGATAATAATTGTAAGATATGCTAAAGGTAACTTTAATCTTCCATCCAAAACGCTGTCCTACAAGGTGCTGGATAGTATTTTTCTAAACACATGGTTTCTTTAAAAATGAACAAATCGATACTAATCATGCCCCCCCAAGGACGATTTCTAGCCAAAGGCCGAAAAACTCGCACTTGTAGTAGAAATTAGGTTTCCCAGGAGAGTTCTTGGGTCAGCGTGTGGATGGTGGGTAGGCTATGTTATCGAATCGATCTAGTCCATTGTGCACTTCATGGATGAAAATCAAAACCATATTTCCTTCCCACACAAATTTCGATGAATTCAATTTTTTTCTTAAACCTTTTCAAACTAATAGTTTAGTATTTGTTTTGTATTTTATTAATCATGTTTTATTCACCTTTTTATGATTCCATATGTGCTGTATCAGAGCAAGGAAATATGGATGGCCAAATACCTATGTTTTCACCAAGGCAATGGGAGAGATGCTGTTGGGGCACATGAAAGAAAATATGCCTCTTGTCATCATTCGTCCTACCATTGTTTCCAGTACTTACAAAGAACCCTTCCCAGGTTGGGTAGAGGGAATCAGGTAAGGATAAAGATAATTGTACAAATTTTTGTTGACAAAATGGTGTACTCATTTTCACAAAATTAGCAGACCCATGTGAATTTAAAAAATGTAAGCTTGTGGTCCCCACTCCCATTGTGAGTAATTAATGAGAAAGGGAGTTTTAAAAAAAAAATTGTACGCATGATCCATCAGGTAATTTAATTTACCGTTTCACTCTTCGTCTAATTTACTTCCCACGAGTATTGAAATATTAGATTTCGACTATATTTCTTTTCTTTATTATTGTTGCAAATTAATTTAATTTAATTTTTTTATTTATTATTATTATTTTTAATGATTTCACAGAACCATCGATAGCTTAGCTGTTAGTTATGGCAAAGGAAGACTAACATGTTTCCTTGGTGATCCCACGACCGTAATTGATTTGGTAAATTTTCTACTTCTTAAGTTTCGTGCTAGACACGGGATTATGAAATTTGTGTTTATTTTGAAAACTTTATATGCAGATCCCAGCAGACATGGTGGTGAATGCAATGATTGTAGCCATGGTTGCTCATGCAAATCAACCAAATGAGACCATATACCATATCGGATCTTCTTTATCAAACCCTATGGACAGTACAATGTTTCAGGAATATGGCCTCCAATACTTCACCAAGCACCCTTGGATTGACAAGGAAGGCAAACCTGTCATTGTTGGCAAGGTCAAAGTGCTAAGCACAATGGATAATTTCCGATCATACATAACGATTCGCTACTTGCTCCCACTAAAGGTTAGTTCATATAATTCCCTATTTGACAACAATTATTTGAAATTCTTTTCTCAACATACTCATTTTCAATAATATATTCACACAATAAAATATTTTGCATGTTAACTCAGAACTATTTCTACTTTTAATCACATATTTTTCTAAAAATCACTATTCAAAACATTATTTTCCAAAATAATGCTGGTCAAAAAATTGAATTTTTTGGGTAAAAAATTGCCCCCAAATGGGAGCATATTATGTTTTACCTCCTTTGGTTGGACTTGAGTAGGTGGTTTTTCTTCGGTAATCATGTGGTGACATACAAATACATCCCTTTATTTATTTATTTTTTTTCCTGTTATTGTTCTCCAGGGATTACAATTACTGAATGCAGCGTGTTGCCAATACTTCCGGAACGAGTATCTTAATATGTACAGAAAGATCAAATACGTTATGAGGTTGATTGATCTTTATCAACCTTATTTGTTCTTCAAAGGAGTGTAAGTATCTTTCATTTCTACATCGTTATCGTGAAAATTAGTTATTTTACAAAACACGAGTGAACGAGAGTTAATTAAAACATGAACCGTATTTTCTTTTTGTAGCTTTGATGATATAAACACAGAAAAACTGCGAAGGGCAGCAAAAGAAAGCAACGTTGAGACAGATATTTTCTACTTTGATCCTAAATCCATTAAGTGGGGTGACTACTTCATGGGCATTCACCTTCCAGGGATAGTAAAATACTTATTCAAATGAAGATTTCAACTTGTAACAAGTTCCATATGAGCACTGTCATTACATTTCTCATTTTCTTCATTTTATGCCATGTAATCATTTATAATAGGCAGCTTTGGATTTGTTAAATAAGAGTTTAGGGATTTCAAATTGTATCCACGTATGTTATAAAAAGCTAGTTCTTGTTTTTTAAGTGTAATTACTTTACTCTTTACTCTAATTTTATATGATTTTCTTTTTATACTTACGAGGAGCAATACTATTTACAGTCATTCATTATCTCAATTGCCTACGTGATATACATGTAGCGGTTACTGATTTAATGCATTAATATGATAGTTTTTTATTACCTCATGTATCAAATTAATTATTAGATGTATGTCATGTAAAACGACTATAATAGATTGATAGTGAACAATTGCAAATATCATTAACAACTTCAGGGGCGGATCTAGCTACTAGCCAATCCATGCGATTGCCTGTGCTAGATTCGTCGGGAACAAATTTGTTTTGTTGGCAACAGCTAAATAATTTATATTATATAATTGATAATTCATTTTATGTATAAACATTCTACGTAGTTTAGTCGGTTGGAGCTACCACAATCAAATTGGAGTTCACGGGTTTGAAACTCTTCCAAAGCAATTTGTGTCGCAAAATTTCTAATTCAACGGTTTTTGCCAAAAGTAATGCAAAGGAAGCAATTCGAACCTGGAACCTTCTCTAAGATTCTGAGAACTTGATCACTATGGCACTGTATAATTCCTGATACTCAATGTAACAAAATTTTATATGCTCCATTCAATCTTCTGAACTAATTGAGACTAAAATTGGAAAAAGAGATACGAATGGAGAGGACCTTGCTTGGGTTCGCTTTCCCTTCTAACTATGCTTTCCAGGGTGCTTTTCATAGCTTTACGAACTAGAGCTTTCTTCCGATTGGCAGACAGACCAGTATGCGACTGGCTTGACTGAATGGATTTTTAAAAAAATTTAATGCAATTAAAACGATTCGAACCTTTTCTCTTTTTTTGGATTATGCAAAGTTTGACCGTTGGGGCAACATTGAATTTTGTTAACTTTTATCACAAAATTAATATTTCTTCATTATTAGTAAAATAATTGTTATATTTAATTTTAAATATTTTATTGCGATCGACGAAAACGGTCAACCATCACCCATGCTCACTCAAAATGCTGGATTCGCCCCTGAGTAACTTATGAGGCACGTCTTTTATCTCTAAAACTTAATGACAACCTTTACAGGAATTCAAATGGTCTAACACATGATAAGACTGGAAAAATGAAATTGCTGTCTCTCGTTCAATTCAATACCCTATTCAATCCAAGCCAATTCAGTATCTTGAACGTAACTGTATAAGAATGTCTTCTTTTTCGTATATCGCATGATATTTTTACCAATTTAGTTGTTTTTACAAAAATATTTTTTATAATTCATCTTCAACAATCTTGAAAACAAAAAATGAATATAACTGCTAAACAAAAATTGAACAACGCCTAAATCCGATTATTAATTGTTCTTTAAAAATTTTAATCAGGATTGCAATAATAAATAAATAAATAAATAAATAAATAATTTTTTACAAAAATACTTGAATTAGGCCTGGATGCAATTTTGTTTGGGTTGGTTTCGACTCCAACCCGAAACCAAAACCAAATTATTCAATTTTGGTGAATTTCAACACAAATCAACACACTCTAACTGGCAAATTCGATTCGGAGAATTTTAATCGCTTTGGGTGAACTTCAACTCAAACCAACCCACTTTAACTCTTAAATCAAACCGATTCGGTGGTTCGATTCAGTTAATCGGTTTGGATTTCAAGTCCAAATTGAATTTTAACTGGTTTGGGTGAATTTCAACCCAAACCAACTCACTCTAACTCTTAAACCATCCCAATTCAATTTGGTTTGGTTCGATTCGGTTAGTTGGTTTGGACTTTTAGTCCAAATTGATTTTTTTTTAAAAAAAATTTGTCCAAATTTTGGCCCCAATTAAATTACAAGAACTAAAATAACTAAATAACTTTATATTACAAGAATTATTGACTAACAAATAAAATCAGGTCAATAGTTATGTAATCTGACTATCTAAGTGGAGGAAAAAAAACTAATTATAACATAATGAGCTTATTAAAGGAAATTTTTAGTACTATTATTTGCCAACAACATCATAGGTTGGAGGAAATTGTGATATAGTTATGAGATTAAGATTTATCCTTTTATTTTTAATTTTCTTGAAAAAAAAAAGATAAATATGTAAGTGGGTTGAGTTGGTTCAGTTAACCGGTGGTTTGAAACTTCAAACTATGATTGAACCAACCTACCATGGTTTATTTAAAAGAAAATCAAACCAAACTAATCACTTGTATCAAATCGAATAGATTTAATTTGATCGATTTTTCAAAATTTTTTTTGCTCAACCTTAAGTTTGAACAGTCAGTCGAAACAAAGGTTTGCTAAAAAAAATTGGCTATTGAAAGTCAAATAATACAAGTTGCTAAAAAAATTGGCTATTGAAAGTCAAATAATACAACTGTTGATATAAAAAGTCCACTACAATAAGAAAACGAACAAGCCATGTCACATTAACAACTTCCGTTCCATCCTCAGTAAAACAGCTATGTTTGTTTCCTATTTTTTTCTAAAATATATTTTTCTCTCTTTTTTTCAATCACGCATTCTTTATTAAAATAATGTTAAAATTTTTCCTTATTTTTCAACCACACATTATCAATCAATCTACTATTCTAAAATTCATTTTCTAATAAAAATGGGGCTCAAACACCCTCTAAAAGCACATACTCCAGTGAATATTAACTTTTTAACCAACATGAAGCAGGGACGGATCCAGAATTGGATCCAAAATCGGGCTACAAAATTTTAAACTGAACTACTACATGAAAAAAAAAAATTTACACAAAAAACTAGGTTTCTACCAAAAAAAAAAAAAAAAAAAAAAAAAAAAAAAAAAAAAAAAAAAAGCAAA
>NW_019266170.1:92671-138363 GCF_002742605.1 Olea europaea var. sylvestris
AAAATAAAAAAATAAAAAAAGCTATCGGGCCTGCGTGGGGGTTAGGGTGGGGGGGACTGCATTCCCCGCAATCCGTCTCTGTGTCATGAAGTAAAAAAGAGAATTCATGCCTTATACAATTGAAAGAAAAAATAATTAGAACAATAACATAGAGAAAACTATTAGAAGAAATTTTAAATTTATCATAAGAGTAACCTTATAAGAATGGTTTCAATCAGAGTTACAAAAAGAGTAGAATATGTATAACCCCAAATAATTTTAAACACTTTAGTAGCACTAAAACATGAATATTGGATGGCTAAAGTATACTTCAGATTTTTAGTTTCATTTGAGATCCATTTACGACATAGAAAACATTCGATTTGGAAAATAATATCTAAAGAAAAGTTGTAGCACTTTGAGTTAGCTTTCCAAAGCACTTTAAATTATCTCGATCGGATATTGGGAGAAGAAGTTATGATAGAAATATTAAAAGCTGTACAGTATAAACCGAAATACGCGGAATATGAAAAGTCAAATTCCTACATGATTTTCTAGTACCTTCTTAAATCTATAACTCCCACATAAATGACACCCGTATTAATGAGTATTAGGCCCTTCACTTGCCCTTAAGTTGTGAGATTTTCACCTATAAATAGGCTCCATTGCATACACATTTTTCACACCAAGACAAAAGTTTTTTCAAATCTAGAAAAAAGAGAAAGGAGAGGGAGGAAAATTAGTTTTTCCTAGAAGTTTTGGTACTATCAAGAAGTGTTTTCCAAGTATCAATTCTCAACGGAGTGTTTTTTTTTTTTTGAAACATCAAAGGAGTGCATTTTTCAACAAAATTTAAATCATCAATCAAGGTAGGTAGAGGTGCAAAGTGTTAATTCGTGTTAAATTATAAGTTTCTAGCAAATGAAAATTTATGTTAATATTTGTATGTCTAATGGTACATCCGATACGACATACACCTCCATGTCTAATGGTACCTCCGGGTACGGTATGTACTTCCGGTCGAGGCATCGTGTTAAGTCATGACTTACGTGTTTGGGATTCTACCGAAAATCTTACTATGAAAAGATTGATATGATTCTACCTTGGGCCTGAATGATGAAAAAGATGAAGAGTGGTATAACGAGCCCATGGAAAAACCCGGTGAACCAGTTATTTAGATTTATTTTTGTGAACGTTTTCAATGTTATTTTTTTAAAGTATTTGAATAACGCTGAACGCAAGAACAAGTTGTGTTTTCTTCAAATAAATTACGTTCCGTTATTTTTTATTCAGTGTTTTATTTAAAGTATTCGAAAGGTTGTTGTTAAAATTATCATTGTAAAAAATAAGCTTCCGTTAAAACATATTCTTCTATGATTAAACCACCAGTTAGTTAAGTAAAGTAAGTAGTGTTTCGGTCCACAAGGGATCGGGACGTTACAGAGTACACTATTTTAGAGTAAGTAGAAAAGCTATACGAACTGTTAGATAAAACTAATTAATCGTTCATCACAATCTATTATTTTACAATATTCCTATGTCCACCCTTCATTATAGATGGTGGGTGACAGGTTTGAGTATGAAAGCTGAAAGTAGCGTTATCCATCCTTCTACAAGTAAATTACAGCTCATGGTGATTGAGTATGAAAAACGAAAATGCTTTATACCTAATCAATTCTTTTTTCGTAATGAAATGAAAGCTTTTTCTTCATCACGCACGATATTTTATCTTAAATATATGAATTTCACGTAATCAACAGGATGTGACATTGACCTCTACTAGTTATTAATAACCGAACACATCACAACTAAGTTGTACAAGCTCTTATCACGTAATTAGGCTTCTATCTCCACAATGTATTGCTTCAATTAAGCTCTCTATTTGAAGAAGAGCAATAATTAACCAAAGATGTTCAAATTTCTTTTGTTCACCCTGAAACGCATTAAATTTTATTGAGACCTATTCAGAAGAAAACAATGAATCTAATTGTCAAAATCCAAAAATCTTCTGATTCAATCCTTTGATCAGATAGATACTAAAGTCAAAACTACCATTGGCTCCACGTTCCATCCAACCTAGCTATGTTTTAATCGAAGCCAAACAAGTAAAGACAAATGTTCCCTTGATTTTCTACTTATTCTTGTCTTTAACCATATCATTCCACCTATAAAAGACAACCTTAGCTTGGTGTGGAATTGAGCGATGTTTATAGAACCGCAGACAAAGAATAAAACATCCCAGAATCTTACGTTTCTTACTATTTTCTTTTGGGATTTGATATGAATTTTTACCTGTCGTCAAGAAATAATAATAATAATAATAATAACAATTCAGCCATTTACAACCACAGTTTTTATATATTCATCTCACTCTATATACATTCTTGTTAAAATATTAAAATTGTAAAAAAATATTATTTTCATTCATGTCAAATTTCGATAATGTTCTTATTGAATTCATTCATGTAAACATCATAAATCCACACAAATTTTATATATTCATTCCACTATAAATACGTCCATAATACAATTTGAAAAATTTTAAAAATCAATATATTCATCCAATCACTATCAACGTTTAATCTGATCCTTATGTTTCCCTTTTTATATTATCATGTGAGTACTTTGATATTTAGTTAAAAAGGTTAACGGAT
Organism: Olea europaea var. sylvestris; assembly: GCF_002742605.1. Taxonomy (NCBI): domain Eukaryota; kingdom Viridiplantae; phylum Streptophyta; class Magnoliopsida; order Lamiales; family Oleaceae; genus Olea; species Olea europaea. The sequence continues at coordinate 95,305 of NW_019266170.1, forward strand.
CTCTTTTCTTGAATTTATAGGTTTCTATTAAGACTACACTGTCTCATGCAATAAAACAAATCTCTCATTGAATCATATGTAAATTAATTTTGGTTGTTTATGTCTCGATTGGTAATTTTAATTTTGTTTCCTTTTGTACTAAAAGTACATTTGGATAAGTATTGAAACTTATTTTAAAATTTCTCGTGTACTTTTATTTGTCAAACCAATACTTAAAAATGGTATAAAAAAATAAGATTCCATTTTTCATATCACGAAAGAGTTATAGCTAAAATAATGTGTTGATTTTTATTTTTTATTTTTATTTCAGTTGAAGAGGATATTTATGATTATTATGATTTTAGTTGAAGATGATATTTTTTATTATTAGAATTTAAGTTAAACACAAACTCTAAAAAAATATAAAAAGATTATAATAAATATTAATGGACAAATTTAGAAAGATATATTTTTAGTTAATTTTATATGTGTCTATTTATATAAATTTAATTAAAATTAAAAATATAATATAATTATCTTTTTAAAAGTGGATACACACACACAAACTTTGGAGGTAAATAACAGTACCCTAATAATAATAATAATAATAATAATAATAATAATAATAATAATAATAATAATAATAATAATAGGGCAGTTATCTTTTCGCTTAATTATGGCGATCACTAAAATACTATAATTGCTTCCAGTTTATCATTCAACTTTGAGAATTATTAATAATTTCTGAAATTAATATCTGGTTTCCTATCATTATAAAAATTATTGTTTTTACATGGCAGCCACTTCAAGTTAGTTCCTCAGTCTATATCGAGAAAAATTTCAATGGGACGTTCTTACATACACCATAGTACATAAGACACTCAATTGATGATATATGGTTATTCGTGTCATAACTGATACGACATATATTTTTCTCTTTTACTTTTCAAACCAACCATCCTTAATTTCAAATTCTAATTTTAATTTCTTACTCAAACTTCTCTCTCTCTCTCTCACTCATATTTTTTATTCAAAAACTATTCTGACTCATACAAACTTATATGGTCAAACTAAAATTCAGAAATTCAATTTTATTAAACATATAAAAATATAAAATTAAATTTATTTATCCAAAAGTTATATCAACTCATATGAACCTACACCGTCAAACCAACATTCGGGAAATTATTTTATTATAAAAATTTGTCTAAAATTCAAAGCAAACTTTAGGCAACGAAGATTAGTAACAATGTATTATTGCTTCGTGGAAACTGAGGGGTCAACATAGCCATACTAGTTTGTCAATGGACATTCAAATAAATTTGTGTTTATTTTCTCTTATTGTTTTTCTTTCGATCGCAATACTACTGGGCGGCTGCCATTTTCTCAACAATTTATGACAAATATGGAAAAAGGAATTGACAAATAAACACGCATCAATCCCCAAAAATATATTTCTAAAAATTTTTATTTTTCAAAATTCAAAACAAGAATTCGATTATACAACAAATCTCTAGAAAACCTTGCATTCTGCACTCATAAATTAATTTAAACTTTATTAAATTTTCTGAATTTTAACTTAACTACATAAATTCATAGGAATTACTTTAAATTTCAGATTAAAAAAATAAGTAATAAATTACATTTGGTAAAGAATAAAAGAGGGAAACGTTGAACGTTAAATTTTTTCAACGTCAGAGGGACAGATGGTACATCAAATACGAGATTCACTGATTTTAAAATTCAATAACCATTTGAGGAAGCAAAGTACAGCGACCATTTGGATATTGGTATGCAACATCTATGGCTGAGACACGTGTATGGTTTGCCACATTAAAAAATGACATTATTGTTTTAAGTGGTGACAGATGGAAAATCTAAATTAGGTTCAATAATTATTGGAAAAAATTAGAGTTCTGCTAGAATGACAGGACTGCACCTCAGATGCAATTCAAATCAAGGGTTGAGATGCATCCATCTTAGCCCTTGTTTATTAATATTAGTCAAAATTCACCCTGCTAGTCACTTAGTCTTCGTTGCATAAAAATGAGCCCTTATTTGAGCCTCATTATTGTAAGAAAATGCATTATGGAATAGTGATTTTTAAGAGGATGTGTAATTAAAAATAAGAAAAAAATTCGATTTACGTGTAAAATTATTTTATGAAAAAATATATGGATGAAAATGAATTTTTTTAAAAATGAGGCCAAACATAGGTTAAATGACTAAAGGATGTTTTCGACACGAAGATGATTTGACAATATTTCAGTTTAAGCTTCAAATATTATGCAAATTAACAAGCATTGGTTTGTAATATTGAAAGAAAAAGTTAGGTGACCATTTAGAAACAATTAGCATGTAAATTGGGGGCCACACATCGTGGTTTAAATATTATGAAAAATAAGCATGTGAGTTGGGTGACCAAACATGAATTGAATCCATCTACTTGCACTTTCAAGTTTAATTTTGCTGCAATTGTTGAAACATATATTTAAAAAAGTCAATTATCTCAACCGACAAGTAATCCTAACTCTGTTGCATGCAAATTTTATGTACGTCAGAAAATAAGATTTTAGGCAAATCAACAATTCGACACGAAAAAAAGAAAAACAAACGGCGACGAAGCCAAGAGCCAAGTTATCTTTTCTTGATACTTTAATATATAGTAAGCTCATAAGTTTACATTATTGACTTTTTCATAAAGAAACGAGAATTTTCGGCCAACATGAAATTGACTTGTGGATTAAATTATTATATCTATATATGTGTCTATATATACCATCATCTGAACAAGGTAATGTATGTTGTACAACTACTTAATACCAAGTTTGTAACAGTTCTTTTGCATTCTTACAATGGAAGAGAGTAAAATTCTTCAATATTTTGAAGGAAAGACGATTCTCATCACTGGAGCCACAGGATTTTTAGCAAAAAGTTGTCTCTCTCTCTCTCTCTCGTGAAAAATTATATAAGCACTTGATTATATGGGTATAACTTTCTAATACTTTTCTAATTGCATGCAGTTTTCTTGGAGAAAGTACTTAGAGTTCAACCCAAAATCAAGAAGTTGTTTCTTCTTATTAGGGCAGTGGATAAGAGATCTGCTGAACTGCGCTTACACGAAGAGGTATACAAGTGAAGCATACATTAGTAAAGCTAAAAACCCCTATTTGGTAGGAATCAAAATCAGATTTTTAGTAGTTTTGATTTAAAAGATGATGAAATGTGTAGTAAAAAAGTTGTGTCCTATGAAATATGTGATTAAAAATTAATTATTTATCTTAACTTATATTAAAATCTAAATTTTAATCCCTATAAAATAGGGGCATAATATATTTGCAGTGTTTTGAGGTTTTTCTTTTTCCTCTTCTTCTACCTTTTTTTATTTTTTTATTTTTTGTGGTTTTTTTGTGCTGCACAATTGCAATGCACCCAGTCATTGGATAGGTCGTGAAAGAAGATCAGAATGCGTTTTAGTTGAAAATGGTATGCTTGATATTAAGTATGAAATCTCACGTCGCTTAAATGTGGAAATAATGATGGATTACTATTCTTAATAAAGTTGACAAAGAATCTATAAATTTAAAGTCCGTTTGACAAGATTTTTGAAAAGTTAAAAACTGCTTCTAAGACTAAGAAGTTTTTATCAAATTGTTGGATAATTATCTGAAAGTGTTTGAACTAGCTAAAAGAGGTTTTGAAGAAATTTGTATTCTGAATACTTGAGCAGCTTAGCGGTTGAGGACCTTTCAACTCTTCAAGCATTACTATTAGTTAACTACTATCAAACCTTTACAATGATAACTTAAATAGTGTTCAATCCCCCTTGAACGTATGTTTCTTCTGCAAGCTTACGCGTGTAATTTCATTTTCCAATTTTTAGTAGTTTATCTACATACTTGACTCTCTATAATTGATTATGTTCCAGGTGCTCAACACTGAATTGTTTGGAATTCTGAAGGCGAAATATGGTGCAGATTTAATTCCTTTCCTATTATCAAAGGTTATTCCAGTTTGCGGTGACGTTTCTTATGAAAACTTGGGTATCTTTGACTCAAAATTGAGAGATGAGATTTCTCAAGAAGTAGATATTATTGTTAACTCAGCGGCAACAACTAAATTTGATGAAAGGTAATATTTTAATTGGACTATGGTCTATTTATTTTTCAGCAATTCTCACACAAATATACAATATGCACTAAATACTCATTACTCATCTTTAAGGTAATTAGATCCCAGTTCTGTTTGGTCGAAAAACATATGTAAATTATTTGAAATTGTAGAGAAATAGCTCTGCAGGGATAGAAATAATCTGCATTTTTTGGAGTTTTTATAGATACGATGTTGCAATGGGGATCAATGCTTTAGGAGCCATGCATGCACAAAAATTTGCAAGAAACTGTTCAAAAATAGAGATGTTTGTCCATGTATCCACAGGTAACTAGCAACATAGTCTTTTACTTCCAAAAATTTAATTTAGTTTATCAATCTCATGTGGAAATTAACGATACACAAATGTACGTAACTCTATCTCCGTGTTTTTTACAGCTTATGTTCATGGCTCGAGTGTAGGGATCGTGCCAGAAAAGCCATTTCGTATGGGCGAAACACTTGATGGAGCTGAAATCTCCTATTTAGACATCAACACAGAAAAAAAGATACTGGAAGAAAGATTAAGAGGACTTGAAGCTCAAAATGCAACAGAGCTAAAGATCAAATCAGTTATGAGAAATTTGGGAATTGAAAGGTTAATTGATTATAGCACTTTTTATTATATGTTTCAAGCTCCAACAATTTCTAAATATGTTGATCAATGTGAAGGGATATTTTGATATGATTTAATTAAAGTATCTTAGGCCATTGATTATTGACCAACTATACGAAGGGTCTGTTTGGTAGGATTTCTGCTTTTTGTTGGAGGAAAAAGTTACCCTAGGTCATCCGGCTCTATAATTTGTTCTAGCTAGACAGACAGAGACTTTTTAGAAAACTATTCAAATAGGTTTAAAAGTAACTTCTTAGCCTCAAAAACAGTTTTTGACTTTTCAAAAGACTTGACAAACGAACCCGAATTCTTCAGGTGTTGAGTAGTTGTTTACTTATTCTATTTTGCATTTCCTAGCAAGTGAGAAATAATTAATGAAAAATATCTACCAGAGCAAAGCTGCATGGATGGCCAAACACGTACGTGTTTACAAAGGCTATGGGGGAAATGCTTCTGGAGAAGTTGAAGGAAAATGTTAAGCTCATTATTGTACGCCCAACAATAATAACAAGTACTTATAAAGAGCCCTTCTCTGGTTGGACCGAAAGTATAAGGTAGGATGTTGACATGGAACAATGTTTTTGAAGGTTATTAAGTGTTTTATTTTTTATTTTTTTCTATAGCTAAGTTTCATGATAAACAAATTGCCAAAAACAGAACTCTTGACAGCATCTTTGTTGGTTATGGCAAAGGAAAAATAAAATTCTTCGTTGGTGATCCCGACTCGATACTTGACATGGTAAGCTAATGGTACATATACATAAACAATCTTCCCACTTATTTCTTTTCATCCATTATTATTGATTCTTTCTTTGTGTTGCACATTTCGATTTCGAAATTTTGCAGATACCTGGTGATATGGTGGTGAATTCTATGCTTGTAGCAATGGCTATGCATACAAATCAACCATCTCATAGGTTAATTTATCATATTGGTTCATCTCGAAGAAATCCACTGAAATATGCAGACATGAAGTGGCTTATGTATCGTTATTTAACTAAAAATCCTTTGCTTGATACGGGAGGGAAGCCTATCAAAGTAGAGGAAGCCAAAATATTGGAAACCATGGCTAGCTTTCACAGATATATTGCAATCCGTTACTTGCCATTTATACAGGTTAGTTTTATTAATCTTTTCTAGTAAAATCCAGTTACTATTTTATTAATTAGAATAGAAATTCAACTTCTCAAGAAAATTTTAGACATAATTCTCAAGGGATTTTGTGATTTATTCAATTATAAAGAATTTGAAGATTAATGTTAAATCGCTAGTGGGGTCCGTCACTAATTGTTACTGATTTTTTACTGTCGTATTTAAAAAATTAAATTGAGGAAAAAAATCAAAATAAAGATGAGTGCGCAAAAAGATCTGGTCTTTATATTTAAATATTCTTCAAAATGCTCTTTTTTTTTTTTTTTTTTTTTTTTTTTTTTTTTTTTTTTTAATCTCTTTAAAATAAAGATAGTTGATGGAGATACTCTAAATATTTCCATAACTTTTCACCTTAAAAAATTGAAAATTAATTTTAACCAGAACATTTGTACTTAGGCCTTTTTTCTGTCACATAATCGATAACTGATTTCTAAGGTTAAAAGATGAAAATATTAATTTAAATCAGTTACGGATTATTGACAAATTTCAGAGATGGATTTTTTCATCATTAAATTCGTATCATCGTGAAATTAAAAAAATAGTTCAATTAACAAGTTAAGACTAATGTGTTGTTTGTGGTGACATAAATATATGACTCATGCTTTTTCACTCAAGAATGGATAAGAGAAGGGTAATTATAATAATGTCATAGTAACTATGTATTGTTTTTTTGGTACCTCATAGATGTTGAAGTTGGCGAACATGATACTATGCAACCATTTTGAACATGTACATGTGAATGCAAGACGAAGAGTCAATCATTCTATACGTTTAGCAGAACTCTACAAACCGTACCTGTTCTTTCAAGGAATGTACGTATCTACATTTTTAAATTTAATTTTTTTCTATGTAAGTTAGTCAATACTTGTGTTCAAATTTGCATACGTATTATAAAAACCTTTTATCTTTTCCAAGTATTAAACTTTGAGTAACTAGTGGATTGACAAAATCTAAGAGGAAAATAATTTAAAAGAGGTTTTTTATATAATAAGTTATTCATCCAAATTAATGATCATCATCAGTCTATATGATAGTGGAGCTACTGTCACATTGTTCAATAAAGTTAGATTGCATTTTTCTTCATTAAACAATTTGACTATGACCCTACTATCACATTGTTCAATAACAATACTTTTTTGCCCCCTCTTTCCATTAACATCTTGTGCTTGTCATTTATCTCATTTATAGCATTTATGGTGCAACTATCCAAATACAATTATATCGTCCCACTGCATTTGCAGCTTCGATGACAGTACTACTGAAAATCTACGAACGGCAACTAGAGGAAGTGAAGTGTTTAACTTTGATCCAAAGTGCATTCAATGGGAAGATTACTTTATGAACATTCATTTTCCAGGAATCATAAAGTATGCATTGAAGTGATCACACTTTTGGATGTGTTCATGTGCTAGCGTTTCTTTGAATAAGTATGTTCATGATTATTTCATTCATAAAGAAACATCAACGATAGGCTATTTTATGTATGAATATTTTTCTCCGAATAATGAGAATATTGAGGAATTTTGATTCTGATAATACATTCAAATGATAGTATCCTTGAGAAAGAAAACCATGCACCATGCACTGTATATTTTGCAATTACTTTCCATTAATTCACACACAATATGAGAAATTATGAATTGAAAATTATAGTTATTTGTGAGCTTGTCTTTAAGTTGAGAGACCAACCAGGTCCTTAACCAATTAATTATCACTGTGTATACTGTATATTTTATTGAAGTACATGTATATTTCTGGTTTACACAATGGTGGAAATACGTTTAAGTCATAATAAGCATGTTCGGATTACTTTTTCAAGCTTGTAAATTGGTCGAGTATCATTTTCATCTCCATATTACATAAGGTTCACATTTTTTTATCCTTTTTTTATCCATACATTTTGACTATTTAGCTAGCCTTCAAAACTAAAAAGAGTGAAGCACTACTTTCCATTTCGTCGTTATAACCAAAGATAGATATGTTTTAATTGGATAATTAAACTAAGAAAGATTACAATGAGCAAATTTGAGATAACAAATATACAAGAAAATGAGCATGATTATTATTATTATTATTATTATTATTATTATTATTATTATTATTATTATTATTATTATTTTATTTTATTTTATTTTTTTTGTGATTCAAGATGGCTAAATCCACTTGAGCTTCGATTTTTAGCTCATGCACCATCACTTGGGAAGAATCCACATATTAGTGATCACACATAAACTTGGCTCCTGAAGACTCAAAAAGTACATATATATGAAGGTAACCTTGAGTGAGATCTACAAAAGGCCTCATAGAACTGCAACAAACAACGGGATTAAGACTTAAGATGAGCCACTTTATTAACGATGAACCCTATGAAAGGATACCCAATAAGACACTTTGTTGACACACTAAAAGTGCAGCCCAAATCGAATAGCCCAAGGAATGAAGCCCAATTAAGGAATCCCCAAATCAAATAACCCAAAAAATGAAGTCCAACTGGGAAATTCAGGATAAAGACCCAAATAGGGTTACCAATGAATGCAGTGGAAGCCCACGAATATGGTAACATCATCGGCCAAGTTTGCAAGAACGCCCAAAATCTGAGCGAATGAAGTACCTTACAGTCGCCCAGAGCTATGACCTTGTTCTCGCCCAAACCTTCGAATCGCCTAAGATCTTAGCAAACATAAGATGTTATGGTTATCCAGAAGTGCAGTTATTGAAGCAGTTATCGAGTAACCTTATCACATTTCACGATTCAAGGAGTTCAGTTGAAAACGGTTGAACGACAAAGAGCAGTGGCAGCAGTTAGAGACGGCAGTTCCACGAGACGTTAGCCACCATAAAGAAAGTGGGTAGTTATAAAGCAATCAAGCAGTTTCTAAGCGGTTGATCATGAAGAAATCATCAAGGGAATATAAAAGGAAGAGAAGACATAGAGCAAAAGATCCCGAATCAAACACTCTCAAACAGAGAATATGTAATTTCAATTTTCTTAGTTTAGACTTAAACATTTCTTTTCAGTACTCGTGTGCTTGCGCTCCTTGAAGGCATTCAGTTTAGTTCCAATTGTAAAGTCATCGCTAATAAAACACCCCTTTTTGGGATTTTGTCTCAAGAGGTTTGTTCCTTACACAATTGTCTGATCGCTTTTAAATTGTTAGCGACTACCCGCGCGAAACAACTTGGCACGCCTAGTGGGACTTGGTGTTTGGTGTTGAAGATACAAAAGGTGAAACAATATGCCTCAGAAATCTGATAAGGAAGCAAGTCAGGGAGGAGTCCAGTCTGTAATCGAGCGATATGAGGAGCAGCATAGCTCTCCAAGAACAGATGGACATAATCAAAGCAGTCATAGTTGTTACGAACCAATGACAGAGTTGAGTCCTCGAACTATGCGTGCATTACTTGGAGAACTCACACAGGATGTCGTTGAATAGGTAAATCTACGAAATATTCATAATATGGAAAGACTGACGCAGAATGGGAATGCACATTATGATAACATGGCCAAACAACTGAATACTTTGAATGAAATAATGAATAAGTTAGTAGGTCAAATTTGTCAGCCAGTCGTGCCTCTTGCAAATCACTTCCAAACTAGGATAATTGTGGAATATAATCCCCCAGTCCTAAGTCCAAATCAAGGGGTAGAATCACCTTTTGGTCCCTCTACTTCAAACCAGGGGGATGGTGTAATGCCAAATCAGAATAGTGGTAATGGTACATCTAACTTGGGGGTAACCTAAATATAAGAGACAATGTTCTAAATAATCGACAGAATGCCCTACGTGTTAATGATGGAGTAAATATTCAGGCTAATGGTAACAATGGCCCAAATCATGGCAACTTTGTTGCCAACCACGGACCAAATATTAGGCCTCAAGCAAATCAACCGGTCAACCAACCTGTAGAAATTCCATATGACCCCAACGTTATGTTGAGGAATCAAATTATGGAAATAATACAGGATCAGATGGCTTTTGGGGTACGTCCTGTCATTATGCCAACTTACTCAAAGCCATATCCTGATTGGGTAGACCAAGTATATCCATGGCCTAGAGGGTATAAAGTGCCAGAATTCTCACTATTTACCGGTTTAGGAGAGGTGTCTACTCTAAAACACACAGGGCGATTTACACTGCAAAGTGGTGACGTAACTGATTACCATAAAATGAGGATGTTCCCTAGTTCATTAACAGGAGTAGCTTTCTCCTGATTCATCAATCTGCCAGCGAACTCTATTCAAACATGGCAACAATTGGAGCAATTGTTCCACGCTCAGTTTTATAAGACCGAGTCCGAAGTTACTTTGGCCGATTTGGTGAATCTAGGTCAAATGCCAAACGAATGGGCAAAAGGTTTTCTTCAAAGGTTCAAGACAGCAAGAAGTAAATGTTTTGTACCTTTACTCGAAAAGGAGTTTGTCAAAATCACTCAAGGTTGTCTAAACTTTGATTTGAAAAAGAAATTCCAAGACAAAGAATTTCCCGATCTTTTCCAATTGAGCGCGAACGTGATTAGGTATGAACAATTAACAAGAGAAGAAGAGCAAATGAGAAATTCTAGCAAGGGGACTTATTATAGAGACCTAAATTTTGATGTTCATACCATTAATGACGAGTATTACGATCAAACCGAAATGTGTTTGGCCGAATTAATCAAAGGAGACACGTATACTTGTCTTGTAATGGCTAAGCCTAGACCGTCGGGCAAAGATAAGCCTATAAAAGATGAAAACAAAAAAGGCTAGAACGTTCTCGTTCGATGTAACCTAAGCTGACCTTATATTTGATAAACTATATAAGGATAAGCAGATAAAGCTGAGCGATAAACATAAATTGCCAAGCCCTGAACAAGTTAAGGGTAAAAAATATTGTAAGTGGCATAATGCATGGTCACATTTGACTAATAACTGTTTGGTTTTTCTCCATGTGTTACAGGATGTCATTGAATCAGGACGAATTACGTTCGAGGATAAGATAAAGATGTCGGTGGATAAAAACTCTTTTCCACAGCCACTTGGGGTGAATATGGTAACGACTGGTTTCAAAAATGAGTTGCCAAAATTTAAGTTAGTTATAGATGACGGGGAAGAGGACCTTGGACCACATCCTAGTGTCTTTGAACGTATCAAAGGAAAAGAGCCTGAAAAGGATGAAGACGTCCTGTGTGCAAGATGTAAAAGAGAAGTGAGTGGGAATATAGAGAAACCAGGGATATGGCAGCATCACCGTCGCCCTAGTTTTTCCCAAACGCTCAGCCTGGTAGAGGGCGAGGTACATCGTTCTATAGGGGACCGCCTTTTGAGAGGCAGTTCAGGCCAGTGAATAATGAGAGAACATTCAGGCCGCAGCCTCACCAACCAAATGTATGACATTCGTTCCAGTATAATGCAGGAAGGGCGATACCCTTCAACGAGATGACTAGAACCCAACAAAGGCATTTTCAACGGAACTATGGATGAATGATGAGGCAACAACGGGGAGTGCCACGTCCTAAGGCGCCTAGCTACTCGAGGTAGCCAATCAAAATATTCTCGAAGACAGTGAGGAGACTGGTACAGGCGAATCGATGAAAGAATTGCTAGAAAGTTCTTCTGGGAGGTCGAAGTTTGAGCGAGACAGAAGAGATGGAGAAGATCCAGATCAGTCCCTTACTATTCAGTTCGGTACGTTACCTCCTGTCATAGCTAATAACTATTTGCTAGCCAATGAGTTCAAGAATAAAGAAAAAGAAGAAGGAGAGGGGAAAGATAACGAAGAAGGAGCATGCGTGCTGGAATATGAAGAAGGCCAAACTTCTAAAAGGGCCTACGATGATGAAGGAGATGATGGTATGATAGATATCGAAGAAGAAATTGATTTGGAAGCAGAAAGAAGAAAAAGAGGAGTATTGTACAATACTCTGTTGAAGCAATTACATCGAGAGGGGGTTCGTGAAGTGGACTTGTTGGGGGAACCGTCTGGGCGTTCTTTCGATTATTACGTGTTGTACGGGGCGCCCAAAAGGAAAAAGAGAGTTCTTTGCTCTAAAAAGTATGGATCACCTCCAAAAATAATGCCTCCTCCCACAGGTTGGGTAACTGAAGAAGAAGTATTAGAAAATAGTAAAAAGAAAATGCAGGAAACGGAAGCTCAGTACGACATGCTGCACGTTGACTTATCACAAAAGGATAACTCGACAGAAGACAAACAAGAAGTGGAAATAGATGCTGTCGAAAAGGTTATTTTTAAGCAGCCAGCCATGAAGTTAACTAAACACTTGAGAGGCCATTGTACGTTAAAGCTCTAGTTAACGGCATACCTGTGGCAAAAGTGCTTGTCGACAATGGAGCAGCTATAAACATCATTCCATCTTGGATGATGAGGAAATTTGCAAAGACAGAAAGCGATATGATCCCAACAGAAGTCATCCTTACGAGTTTCAATGGAGGAGCGACTTCAGCTAAAGGGGTTATGCCATTGGACATAACTATAGGGACAACTACTAGGACCACAGTCTTCTTTATAATAGATGGCCCTACTAGTTACAATGTGTTATTAGGAGGGGATTGGATACACGGAAGTCGCTGTATACCCTCATTGTTCCATCAATGCCTGGTTTTTTGGAATGACAAAGGCGAAGCAGAAGTGGTGCAGGCCGATCATAGACCTTTTGTTGCAGAAGCAAACTCAGTAGAAAGGTTCATGTACGAAGGAAATTATGGACCTGTCAGAGTAGTCCAAGATGGAGAAGAAACTCAAATTGTCGCGTAGAGTAAAGAGCCATTTTCGGTGGATGCACCTACTGAAATGTTCAGTCAGATGAGGCCAAACATAGTGGCCCTAGAAGAGCCAGTAATTGGCAAAAGAGTAATCAAGGAGTTTTAAATGAGTTGTAAGCAATAAAGGCAAATGACCGATATTCAGGCCTTCAAAGCCAAATTAATGACTTTCAATAAAGAATGCAAGGACAAGACGAAATAAGAAGCAGCCTTGAGAGACAAATTGGCAGTGTTCGAGTTGGAACAAAGTATTGGCCGAGAAGTCAATAAGGTGGATTGTTTAGAAGAAGAAGTGCCTACAAGGGAATTGGTCGATGAAGTGATGAGGATCACCAAGCCTGAATACGGTCAAACACAAGACCCTTTGATTAAAGTGAATATTGGCAATGAAGGAGAAGATCGCCCAATATTCATCAGCCAAATGCCCGATCAAGAGGTTAGTGATAAATTAATCGCTTTATTAAAAGAATATAAAGATTGTTTTGCTTGGGAATATGAACATATGCCTGGTTTAAATAGAGATTTGGTGGAACATAGGTTGCCAACCAAGCTAAATTTTAAGCCTCATAAGCAACCTCCTAGGCGTTTTGCTCCTAATGTACTTCCTAAGATTAAGAAAGAAATAGAGCGATTATTAAAAGCAGGCTTTATTAGAACAGTCAGATATGTGAATTGGTTGTCCAATATCGTGCTAGTGCTAAAAAAGAATGGTAAATTAAGGGTGTGCATAGACTTTAGGAATTTAAACATAGCCACACACAAAGATGAATATATAGTGCCCACAGTAGACTCTCTAGTAGACTTAACTGCCGAACACGTAATGTATTCTTTCATGGATGGGTATTCAGGATACAATCAAATTTATATAGCTGAGGAAGATATACACAAAACTGCCTTTAGATGCCCTGGGTCTCTAGGATGTTTTGAATGGGCAGTTATATCTTTCGTCCTGAAAAATGCAAGAGCAACTTATCAAAGGGCGATGAACCTGATTTTTCATGATATGATAGGCAAGTTTGTTGAGGTGTATGTAGATGATATAGTGGTCAAATCCATTAAAGAAGAGGACCATTTTAAACAATTGAGATATTCATTTGAGCGAATAAAGCAATATAAACTAAAATTGAATCCTTTGGAATGTGCATTTATGGTGTTAATGCAGGAAACGTCCTTGGTTTCTTAGTACACAAAAGGGGGATTGAACTTGATAAAAATAAAGCGAAGGCTATTTTAGAGGCCAAACCACCTAGCAACAAAAAAGAATTGCAAAGGTTTCTAGGCCAAGTAAACATTTTAAGATGCTTTATTTCTAATTGTGCAGGGCGAACTAAAACTTTTTCGCCGCTTTTAAAGTTAAAAAATCAAGATGAATTCATCTGGAAAGAAGAGCATCAAAAGGCTTTTGAAAGCCTAAAGACATATTTATCAAGTCCACCAGTGTTGGTATCACCAATCCAAGGACAGCCAATGAAAGTGTATGTATCGGCTGAAAAAGAATCAATTGCTACAATGGTCGCGCAAGAAGACCAATTTGGTGAAGAAATGGCGATTTACTACTTGAGTAGACGGTTAACAAAATGTGAATGTAATTACTCTGCCATTGAAAAATTATGTCTTGCATTGTATTTCACATGTACAAAATTAAAGGCTTATTTACGACCCGTAACCGTTTATTTGATTTCCAAAGTAAATTTGGTTAAATATATGTTATCTCGCCCTATTTTACACCAAAGGGTAGGCCTTTGGACGTTAGCATTATCAGAATTTGAAATACAATACATACCCCAAAAGGCAATAAAAAATCAGGCTTTGGCTAATTTTATGGCCGATCATCCATGCCTTGACATGCCTGAAGAAATTGAATTAGAAATCAATTCATTAGAATTAAAACCTTGGGTTTTATATTTCGATGGGTCAAAAACCTCTAAAGGTGCAGGAGTAACAGTAACATTGATAAATCCTTTAGAGATTTGCTACAAGTTCGCATTCACTTTGGATAGGATGTGCACCAACAATCAAGCCGAATATGAAGCCTTAATCGTGGACCTAAAATTAATGATAGATATGGAAGTAAAGAGTGTGATCGTTAGAGGCGATTCTCAATTGGTCATTCACCAATTGATTGGTGATTTTAAGTGCCAAAGTGATTCCATTATAAGTCTATATGAAATCACCCAAGAGTTATTGGAAGAATTCGACCAAGTAGAGCTTCAATGCGTTAATATGATATATAATTACGTGGCAAATGAGTTGGTCCAGATGGCCTCAGGGTACTCGAAGGTTTTAAATTGGAAGTCTACTTATGAGTATGGAACAATATTGCCCGTAGTCCAAAGAAGGGCGAGAGCGATTGAAATTCACTGCATACAAGGTGGAGATGCAATAGATTGGAGGGCAGAGATTAAAAGGTTCCTTAAAGAACCTAACAAAGGAAATAGTAAAAAAATGAAGTTGCGTTTGCTAAACTATACACTGATAGATGAAGAGTTGTTTAAGAAATGCTCTGATGGTATATTGCTAAAATGTGTAAGTTTGCAAGAAGCCAGGACGATCATGGCTAAAGTACACGAAGGGATATGTGGAGCTCATCAAGCTGGCCAAAGGATGAGATGGTTAATTATTAGGAATGGATATTTTTGGCCCAAGATGGGAGAACCATACGTTCAGTATGCAAAGAGTTGTCTAGCATGCCAAAAGTATGGTCCAATACAAAGGGCGCCAGCATGAGAGATGGCACCTATTATCAAACATTGGCCGTTTAAAGGTTGGGCGATAAACCTGATAGGGAAGATTTATCCTCCATCATCCAAGCAACATACCTTTGTTATAGTTGCAACTGATTATTTCACTAACTGGGTAGAAGCGATACCTTTAAAGGAGATCACCCAAAAGAGTGTCATAGAATTTATTCGTGATCATATTATTTATAGATTTGAAATTTCACAAACTTTGATGGTAGATCACAGAACTTCTTTAAATGGAGATCAAGTGAATAAATTCTTAAGCGAGTTTGGAGTAAAATTAGTAAACTCCACATCATATTACGCTCAATCCAACGGACAGGCAGAATCTTCTAATAAGATTCTAAAAAATATCATAAGAAAAATGATAGACGAAAATGCCAGAAATTGGCACGAATGTCTAAACAAGGCCTTATGGGCTTATAGGACATCGTCTCAGTCAAGTACCAAAATTACTCCTTTCCAACTTACTTATGGACAGGAGGCCATTTTGCCTATGGAAATCAACGTGTAGTCGATCAGAGTGTGTTTACAACATAAGTTAAGTGATGATGAGTATATCGAATCACAGTTCAAAACTTATTGGAGTTGGACGAATTAAAGTTGGATGTCCTAGACAGATTGCAAGTTAAAAAACGAAGGATGGCTAAGTTTTATAATAAAAAAGTTATAGCCAAGTCGTTCAGCCTGGGTGAATTGGTTTGGAAAACAATACTCCCTTTGGATAGAAAAGATCCAAAGTATGGCAAGTGGTCGTCCAATTGGGAAGGACCATATAAAGTAAATAGTGTGTTGCCTAATGGAGTCTATTATTTGGAAGATTTAGATGGCACCAAGCACATGAGGTTCATTAATGGGAAATATTTAAAAAAATATGTTCCTTCCTTATGGGAAAGTGAACAAATAAAAGCGTAATCAAATCGCGTTGAACGATCGTAGATAAAAAAGGGCCAGAGCGAAATACGTTCAAATAAATTCATTTATTATCAAACGTTCATTACAAAGTTGCAAGATACAAAATACTAAATGGTCTATAAGCTACAATTAAAGAGCGAACTAATCTCCCGGTCGATCTCCAAGTAAGAGGGTGAACTGGCATCGCACTACTGCAAAGGCAAGCAGAGAGGCCGGGAAACACTCTCAGCAAGCAGAAGGGAAGAGAAACACCCTCACCTCGCCTACCTAAATGCATCACTGCAATAACGGGCAAGGAGATTGAGAAGCACTCTCAGCAAGCAAGGTAGCTTGACAGGCATCCTCAAAAATTGTCTCCCATCGTTGAACTCCTTGTAAAGAATATGGAGATGATGGGAAGAACTTTGCTGGCCAAAGAATATTTCCTATATCTCCCATAGCAAAGGTGACATCAAAACAGGTGGCAAAATGGGTGGATAAAATGATCCATTTCTATGGAAGACGAAAATTTTGGATCGATCGTTGAGATGCCAAACGATGGCAGCAAATTAGTTTTTGAAGAAAAGAATGGAAATGAAAATGAAAAGTGCGAAATATACGTGCATTTATAGGGGCGTGAAGGTGAAGAGACAGAATATGAACAGCCACATTCGTGCCTAGTAATTGGAGTCAAAGGGCCCAAAGTCTTGGGAAAAGAGATAGAAATACCAAAAGAGAATGTACATGAATCTTATTATAAAGCAGTTAAATGCTTGGGGGGTTGACGATTAAGGATAAACGTCAATAAATACACAAGAAGACAAATTAGTTGTTCATTAATGACAATGGCTGCTGTTACATCCAAAATTGGCAATGGCTATCAGTACGAGGTTACAAGAGGAAAGTTAATAAGAAGTTACAAAAAGAAAAGTTAAGGCATTAGATGTCTTAATTACAATTCGCCCCAGACCGAACGAATTCTTTCCCTAAGTCTCCCCCAATTCTCGCTCTGTTGAGAAGAAGTGACATTCAATTCAGCTACAAAATCATCATCAACCTCCAGCTTCTTGTACTGCTCGACTAAAGACTTGGTTCGCTCAATTCCATGGGAAGCATTACGCTTTTTAGCAGCCATTCTCCTTTACAGTCATCCATCCTTTCTTGAAGCTCCTTCATCTGTGCAGCCAAACTGGTCATCAAAGAGTCTTCAATTATAATTTCGGAAGAGATTTTTTCAATTCGTCCTTAGCTTTGTTGATCTCCCGAAGCAAAGACTCTCTTTCAGATGCAACGCGAAGATATTGAGTACTCTTGGCCTTCAATTCAACATTTTTGGCCAGCAAAGAGAGGATGTCAAAGTGGACAACTTTCAACGTAGCTTTAAAATTCGCAGAAATATTGAGCGACGGAAGTGTCAGTGCTTACGCCAACTTCGCACTCAAATGCTCAAGTTTATCCTTATGTTTGGCAGCACTAGCCTGACTGATGTCCATATCCATAAAAGATACATACTCAAATATTGACTGCTTGAGGAACTTCATATCTTCCTCCGAAGAAACAGAAGGACGACCAGTTGAAGCAGGGCGAGACGTCTTGACTTGTCCTCAGGAAGTGAACAAGTCTTGGATGGAACGCATAATCTCATCAGCATCTTGTAAAGAAAAATGCCAACATTGAAGGTTTTCACTACAATAAACAAAGTGAAAATAAAAGTGAAGCAAAAGGTTACCTCATCAGCAATCTTGGGAGGTGGCATATCACCAGTTGGCTCCACCACCTGTGACCTCACCACTTGTAGAGACTTTTCCTTGTCTGGGCGAAAAGACTCTACCACAACGGGCAGACCCATGGGAGCCTCTACATGATTAAAGAAGTAGCAAATCAGAAATCAATAGCACAAGCAAAGGTAAAACAAAAAACAAAATGTATTACCTTCTGGTTCGACGTTCGGGAGGTCAGCGCCCTGGGAAAGAGGTGGCTCATCCATTGGTTGTGATGAAGGTTCCAGGACTGAAGGTTTCTCTTTAAGCGTAGTCCCTTCATCAGCTGGTTTGGACAAAGCGGCTCCAGCAGAGGATGATGGAGCAGGAGAGCAGGAGCTGCCAACACCAAAGCCTTCAAAGGAGAGGCTGAACTTTTCTGAGAAATTCAGGAAAATCATTAGCACATAGAAAGGTATGCTTGTGAGTAAACAGAATTCAATTACCTTTCTCCTGACGATGAGAGGAGTGTCATCATCATCATCATCATCCTCCAAAATGGGAGATGCTGAAGTTGGGCATTTGCTGCTTGGGGCTCTCTTAGCTGCAGTAGGTTTGGCAGGCAGAGAAGTAAAGGGACGAACAGATTGTTTAGCACGAACAGGGGAGGAAGGACTTCTAATGGACAAAGGGGTGACCAAAATAGGAGAAGTGGAAAGAATGTTCGGCTGATCCAGTGAATGGAAAATACGATTGGCATCAGTTGTAAATAATCTACGCTTCACTGATGGACAGAGTTGTTCAAAAAGGGGGCGAACAGCACGACTAGGATTGAAGGGGGCTAATGAAAAGTTACTCGTCAAAAGCATATTGCGAGCATATATAGCTTGTGCCTCTGCCTTATTAATGATGTGAAAGCAGTCTATTAAATTTTTTGAATAACAAGGAGGAACAGGCCAAGTTTGGCCAAAGCCAAGTTGGCGAACAAATAATTGGGGAGCATATATTTCAACCCTAGCTTTGGCATTGGTTCCAGTTAAAATATCATGGAACAACTCCCTTCCAGTCAAAAACTGAACCCAAACGAGCAGAGAAGCACTCGCACTATCTAGGGTGGATGGAGGTTGCACATAATCTGGAGTTAAATGAGCAGGAAAGGGAAAGAAGGAAGGAATTGAATTTAAAGTATAAAAGAATGAAAAAATATCCTTTCTGGACATATTTACAGGGCTCAATGGGTCAATGACTAGCCCATAACAGCTAGCAGAACAAAGGGACATGGATAGAGCACCAAGTGATGAAAAATAGGCTCTCAACCACAGTTGAGTGAACCAAAGAGGCCCACTGCCAGTGGGAGATGTACCATTCTTCAATTGAATTTGAAGAAAAGCCATGCCTTTATAGAGGGCAGCCAAAAAGAAGGAGCACAAATTCAAAGGCCTACCAGGTGCCAATTCGTGCGCTATGGGTAAATAGCTCATAGAAGGCTTCAAACTGGGCACACACAGAATATATTTACAAAGCTAAATCTGAAGAAAGGCAATACACTTAGTGTAGGAAGGCTCAGCATTTGAGTGATTATAATAGCTTTGCAAGCTTGAATAGGATTTGGTGAGTTTTTTGTCAAATTTTGGGGCAACGCCAGAAATCAAAATACTAGGGAAAATGGTGTCGCCCAAAGGTGGAAGATTTATCAGGGGCCCAACATCCCTTAAAGTAATTGACATGGGACCAAGAGGGAAAATAAAAGTATTATATTCAGAAGACCAAAAATTTAAAGCAATAGGGAAAAGTGCTAGGTCAAAAATTAGGGGTTGAAGAGAGATTTCTAATAAATCAGAAATCCTAGCACGATCAAAAATTGCCTTAGTAGGACCATGGCCCACAAGGCGAGCATGCCATCTACGGAAAACAACATCAGATTTGGGCCAAGTGCGAATACCTTTTTCGCGAATCGACCTCAGCGGCAAGGAGTTCAGGAATGGGGGGCCTTGAGTACAAGGGAACAGCTGGCCCACCGCCACTTGTTCGACGGCTTCGGCGTTGTTGAATGAAGGTCCCAAATAGAACTAATTAAGTTCGACATTGGCTGATGCAAAGAAGTTCGGATTTACATATGGTCGAGTGAGGATTTTTTGGAAATCTTCGAAGCTAAAAGAGTCGTCAGATTGGGTTTGTGGAGCAGCCATTAGGAACGAAATACAGTTTTGTTAAAGTTTGCTTAAGAAATGTAGCAGAGAAGTAAAAAGATGAACAGTGGTATTGCAAGAAAGAAGCGCGAAATAATGAGGCGTGATTTAATGGTACAATGAAATGGCGTGTCCTTGGGGTTTATAAGGGTTTGTAGCGTCGCACTTTTTCAGGCTATGGAAGGAAATAATGATTGAAATTCTTGGGAATTTCAAATGTTGCTGGGAAACACAAAGTAATTATGGCAAAGATTAATAATTGGTATTAATTCTGCCATATTGACGGTAATTGTTGACACACTAAAAGTGCAACCCAAATCGAATAGCCCAAGGAATAAAGTCCAATTAAGGAATCCTCAAATTAAATAGCCCAAAGAATGACTGGGAAATTCAGGATAAAGACCCAAACAGGGTTACTAATGAATGTAGTGGAAGCCCACGAACACGGTAACATCATCTCCCAAACTTGTAAGATGCCCAAGATCTGAGCGAATAAAGTGCCTTACAGTCGCCCAGAGCTATGACCCTGTTCTTGCCCAAACCTTCGAATCGCCCAGGATCCTACCAAACATAAGATGTTATGGTTATCCAGAAGTGCAGTTATTAAAGCAATTATCGAGTAACTTTATCACGTTCTACGATTCAAAGAGTTCAGTTGAAGACGGTTGAACGACAAAAAGTAGTGGCAGCAGTTAGAGACGGCAGTTCCACGACACGTTAGCCACCATAAAGAAAGTGGGTAGTTATAAAGCAATCAAGCAGTTTTTAAGCAGTTGATCACGAAGAAATCAGCAAGGGAATATAAAGGAAAAGAAGACATAGCGCAAAAGACCCCGAATCAAACACTCTCAAATAGAGAATATGTAATTTCAATTTTCTTAGTTTAGACTTAAACATTTCTTTTCAGTACTCGTGTGCTTGCACCCCTTGGAGGCATTCAGTTTAATTCCAATTGTAAAGTCATCGCCAATAAAACACCCCTTTTTGGGACTTTGTCTCAAGAGGTTTGTTCCTTACACAATCGTCTGATCCCTTTTAAATTGTTAGCGACTACCCGCGCAAAACACACTTCAAAGAAATATCATATGAAAACTAACCGACTCTGGAAGCATCAAAACCCTTCTCAAATAATTGGTTTAAAAAAAGTGCACCATTTTCCAACCAAGTCATGTATTATCTTGGTAATTTGAGAGTGGGATCGATACAACCCACTTAGTGCGCTAGACACATTCTGTTGAATATTTGTTCAAAATCAATGGAATAATAATGGACTAATTGTTGGGCTCAATTGTGGAATTGGTAGAATAAAAAAAATTGAAAAAATGGAATATTTGATTTTATGCCTATGCGTCCGCACATGCTTATTTTTGTACGTACACGAGATGTGTTTTGACAAAATTAGAATTAAATTTTTCTTCTACTATGCGTACGCATAGTGTTAAAAAATAGCTGTTGGCTAGTTTTTCAATTTGAAACTTGGGAGCCGTTTTGGATTAAAAGTTGCTACTTTTCATCTTTTTTTTTTGCACCATTTCGTGATGTATTGATTGAGGCCTATAAATAAGTGATGAATGATCAATACAAACACATTTTAGAAACAAGAAAAACATCTTGAAATTCATATATTGTTCCACAATTAATCAAATCACTGTTATAACTCATATTCATTTCTTCTTTATTGTGTTCATCAAGTTTTGGCAGAAAATTTCTCGTGCTTTGTTATTTTCTGCATCAAGCCTTATTAAAATCCTTCAAACCATTTGCCATAACACCCTTAAGCATCTCATTTCGTATGGAGAGGGGGCAAATATAGTTTGAGGGCAACGATCCCGTGTTCAAGCCTCAAATTCGTTTTTGACGTATTTTGTGATTTCTATTCATTTTGTTTCTATAATTTTGTTGTTGTTTCTTCTCCAACTCCTTATTTTCCAAAAATCTCAAACTATATTTTGCGATGGAGAATGATACAACTATGGCAACCATCAAACTCATGAATCAAGATCTGGTTAGATCGAATCGTTTTGACGGGACTAACTTCACGCAGTGGCAAGACAAGTTGAAATTCTTTCTAATGGTGTTGAAGATTTTTTATATTTTTTAACCATATTTGGCGCCTTTGCCGGAACCAACAAATGGAGAATCCAAAGCAATCAAGATCGAGAGACAAAAATGCCAAGAAGATGAATTGATTTGCCGTGGCCACATCTTGAATGCATTGTCGGATCGTTTGTGTTATCTATACAACAATACAACTTCGGCGAAAGAAATCTGGGAAGCTTTGGAAAGTAAGTACAAGGCGGAAGAAGAAGGTACAAAGAAATATTTGATTTCTAACTATTTTGATTTTAAATTCTTAGAAAATATTCATCTTCTTCCCCAAGTGCATGAGTTGCAAGTAATTGTCAACAAATTAAAGGCGGTAAAAATTGATATACCGGAGATCTTTCAAGTGTGGGCTATAATTGCCAAACTTCCCGAAACTTGGAAAGGATACCGGAAGAAGATCATACATAGTTTCGAAGATTATTCTTTGAAACAATTGGAAAAGCATCTTAGAATCGAAGAGGAGTCAAGAATACGTGATAAAACTGAAAATTCTCATGAGGGCTCTTCTAAAACAAATGCTGAGAAAAAAAAAGAACCACCGGCAAAATCCAACAAAAGAAAGCCTTCTAGGAACTTTAACAAGTCCAAGAAGAAGACAAAAGGAGGTTGTTTTGTGTGTGAAAAATCTGGTCACTATGCCAAGGATTGTAGGCACCGAAAACAAAACAACTTCGAGGCCAAAGTGAATTTCATCCAAGATGACAAAATTGTGGCCACCATAAGTGAAATAAACGCAATCAAAGGAAATGTTCCCGGGTGCTGGTATGATACTCGTGCTACGGTACATGTATCATATGATAAATCTTTGTTCAAAACTTATCAAGAAGTGGATGGAGAATAAGAGATTCAAATGGGTAACGAGATGCGGTCCAAGGTGTTTGGAAAAGGAAGTGTAGACATTATCTTCACCTTCGGGAAAATCGTTACTCTAACTAATGTACTACATGTTCCGGAGATGAATAGGAACCTAGTTAGTGGCAATCTCTTGGGAAAATCGGGCATCAAATGTGTTTATGAGTCCGGCAAACTTGTACTATCACTTAATGGGAAATTTGTTGAAAAAAGGCTATTCGTATGAAGGAATGGTCAAATTATGTACCGTTGACAATGAAATTAATAAAAGTAATTTTGCTTATGTTGAGAATTTATTTTCATTATGGCATACTAAATTAGGTCATGTTGGTAGAAATACAATGAAACGCATGAAAAAAATATGACTTGATCTCATATGATGAAAATGATGAACATAAATGTAAAATATGTGTAAAATCTAAAATGATTAAAAAATCATACTAAAGTGTTAAAAGAACCTCTAGTATTTTAGAATTAATTCATACTAATATATGTGAACTTAATGGTATATTAACTAGAGGTGGAAATAAATATTTCATAACTTTTATAGATGACTTTTCTAGATATACATATGTTTATTTGATAAAACATAAAAGTGAAGCCTTTGACATGTTTAAGACATACAAGAATGAGGTTGAAAATTATCTAGGGAAGAAATTTAAAATTTTAAGGAGTGATAGAGGTGGTGAATACTTTTCCAATGATTTTAATTTGTTTTGTGAATAACATGGAATTATTCATCAATGTTATGCACCTAGAACACCCGAACAAAACGGCTTGGCTGAAAGAAAAAATAGAATAGTTGTAGAAATGATAAATGATAAATGCCATGCTTATTCATGCAAAGTTGCCATTTAACTTGTGGGGTGAAACTTTATATTTAGGGCATGTAGAATACATAATAGGATTCCTTCAAAATATACTAAGTTTTCTCCTTATGAATTGTAGAAAGGAAGAAAATCGAACATTTGATACTTCAAAGTGTGGAGGTGTCTTGCCTATTGCAAGAATACAAATTCTAATAGGACCAAATTGGGTCCAAGAGGCATTAAATGCGCCTTTGTTGGATATGCAAACAATAGCAAATCTTATATATTACTAAATTTGGAGTCCAATGTGATTATCGAATCCAACGATGTGGAGTTCTTTGAGGATTCATTATCTTTCGATAATGAATAGAGGGAAAATCTTGAAAATATCCCTAGCTCAAGTGAAACACATGATGAAATATCTTCTAAGGATGTTGATGAATCTAGTGAACCACAAAGAAGCAAGAGAACTTGAGTTGAGAAGTGTTTGGGATCGGATGATATCGATTCTCAACTTATCTCCTTTTACTTAGTAGAGGGAAATGAGTTGAAAGTTGTGAGAACAATTCTTTTTGTTCTACAAGTAAAAATCGACCCTAAGACTTATAAAGAAGCTATGGCTTCTCGTGATAGCACCTTTTGGAAAAATAAAATTAAGGACGAAATAGATTCGATAATATCCAATAATACTTAGGAACTTGTTGATTTACCACCGGGATTCAAGCCTATTGGATGCAAATGGGTATTTAGGAGAAAATACAATGTTGATGGATCCTTAAATACCTTCAAGGCTAGATTAGTAGCGAAAAGATATCGACAAAAGGAAAGAATCGACCATTTTGATACTTATATATCGGTAGCTAGAATAACATCGATTAGGATATTATTCGCCTTGACTTCAATATATGACTTGTATGTTCATCAAATGGATGTCAAGACGGCATTGCTAAACTGAGATCTTGATGAGGAGGTCTATATGGAACAACCCGAAGGGTTTGTGATAAGTTTGTTTTTTCACACTTATTTAGGTCACAAACATGACTTAATAATGAGCAAAATGATTGAATTGTGACTTAATCTCGTTATATTTGTGAATTGTAGGGAACACCGATGAACATGATGAAATTCAGAAGAAAAGAGCCGAAAAAAGACTAAAATGGAGCAAAGTGATAGTTCGGGGACCAAGTTGCAAATAATCCATAGATGAGACGAGAAATGGAATGAAGATTCAAGAGTGTTAGAGGTCAATCAGATGAGGAAAGGAGTCAAGAGGTGAAATATGGTCGAAGTATTATCAAGTATCAACTTTCAGGCGAAAAAGTTATGCTCGTGATTTTTAGTCTCTATTTGAGATCCATTTTTGGCATAGTAAATATCAGAATTTGAGGAAGCCTATATATATCAAAAGAATAGATATTTGAGTTTTCTTCCCAATACACTTTGAATCACTTCAATCGGAGATCAAGAAAGAAAGTTATGACCAAAATACTGAAAGCTATCCGATGAAAAAATTTCTATAACCATGCGGCCGCATGGTTATAATTCCTTGCGGTCGCACAAGGCATTACAGGGAAAAATCTGGGCTGAAACTTCTGAACCATGCGGTAGCATGGATTTATACCATGCGGTCGCATGGTTTAAAAATGTGACGAAATCTCAGGTTTCCTTATTCGACTCAAACACGATTTAGTAAGGTTTTGGGCGACTTCCTTGACCTAATTCCGCCTCCAATAAATACCAGACGACCCTGAAACATAAAGAGGGGGGAATATACACAATTTTGGAGGATTTGGAGAGGAAGAACAAGGAAAAAACAAGGCAATCCATTTCAAGATTCAAGATTTCACTTCAAGAATCAATTGGGTGATGTTCTTCCTTGGTTTTAATTATTGTTTTTCTTTATTTCCCATTATGTTAGGCTAGATTTTTATTATGTTAGGACCTCGATGCACCATGTAGTTGGATCTTTAATTTTCTAGTTTTGTAATTTGACATTAAAACATATTTCTTTTGTTTTAAATGATTTATATGCATTTATTATTTCCGCAATTAAGGGCCCGTAATTGTGTGAGTTTGAGTGATTTATTCTTGCATTCGAGAGAATTGGAATAGATTCGACATAACATAAATCATCGTAGGGTCCGATAGGGGATAGAAATATACCGCTATGCCCTACGTGAATCTTTAAGTGTTCATAAAACTACATGCATTTTTACATATGCACTTGTCATAGAAATATAGGCCGGTGGTATGTAGAAATAGGTTTGATACATTTCGAGAGAGAGTATTGGATAGACTTAGGAACATTGATTCGTCAACAATTGAATTATGTTGTCATATTGCGAAACTAGAGTTTAAAGTGATAATTGCATGGGAAATCGTGATCCTAGTGTGTTTAATTTTTATTGAATACAACAAACGTGCGTTCTCAACAATTGATTTCATTCTAGAGTTTTAAATTATTGTTTTGCATATTAATTTCAATTTAATCATAAAAAATTGCATAATTGGGGTTTAATTAGGTTTACATTCACTTTGGTAATTTAGTTTCGGTTAAGGCTACGGTAGGTAAATTTTGAATTAATCAATCTCTGTGGGACGATATTCGGACTCATTTAATCTACTTTGTTACTTGTTAACGAACCGTACACTTGCGGTGGTTTAAAATCAAAAGAAATAATTTCGCGAACAAGTTTTTGGCGCCGTTGCCGGGGATTGAGTTTCGTTTAATTTTATTTCTCGAGGCACTAATTCGAACTCAATTTTTATTTTGCTAGCATAATTTAGTTTTTATTTTTATTTTTATTTAGGGTTATTATCCTTTATTTGTGTTTTAGTTATTTAAATTCTTTGAATCTCAGTGCTCGTACTGGTTTTAATTCTCAGATTTGCATGTCACGATTGCCTGGAGGAGAACTGATTCTAGCTGATCCTGAAATTGAGCGCACCTTTCATCGACGACAAAGAGATCACCGCAAAGCACAAGTACAAATGGCCAACGAATTAAACAATCCTATTATTCAAGCTAATAAAGGAGAGGCAGTGGATGAAGGAAATGAAATTCTGGGGGACTTCTTGACTCCTCAAGTTATTCAAAGCCAATCTAGCATTGTATATCCACCGTTTGGGCAGCCCAACTTTCAATTGAAGACCAATGTAATACAGCTTTTTCAAAATGGACACCAATT
The DNA here is from genome assembly GCF_002742605.1 of Olea europaea var. sylvestris. Classification (NCBI taxonomy): domain Eukaryota; kingdom Viridiplantae; phylum Streptophyta; class Magnoliopsida; order Lamiales; family Oleaceae; genus Olea; species Olea europaea. The sequence continues at coordinate 122,440 of NW_019266170.1, forward strand.
CTATGGCAAAGCCGAGGAGAATCCACACACACACGTATCTCGCTTTCTAGATATGTGTCAACATTTCAGATATCAAGGGATTTCAGATGATGCTATTAGGTTCAGGCTTTTTCCATATACGTTACGAGACAGAGCACTTGAATGGTTGGATTCACTCCCGGTTGCAAGTATCACTACATGGAATAAGCTGGCACACAAATTCTGCACAAAGTTTTTCTCCCCAACCAAGATAGCGAAGCTGAGACATGACATATCGGTATTCAATCAAGGAGAAAATGAATCATTTGACGAAGCCTGGAACAGATTCAAAAACATGCTCCGAAAGTGCCCTCGGCATGGGTTCGATAAAAAGACCCAAATCCGATTCTTCTACACAGGATTACTTCCATACCATAAGAGCATGGTGGATTCAGTACCAGATGGCTCAATATCCACACGAACAGTTGATGGGGCATTGGAATTATTTGAGCGTATGGCTACCACATCAGCCATGTGGTCTTCTGAGAGGGCTATCCCAAAGAAAACTCCAGGTGTCTACGAGATGGACACTTATTCAGCGATATCTGCAAAAATTGACTCTTTGTATCACAAGGTGGAAAGCATATCACAAGGATCACAAGCTAAGAAGAGCAATTGTGAGGAATGTGGAGCCGAGCACAAAACATCAGATTGCCCAATACTCATGCAAGGAATTGAGCAAGCAGATTACGCACAGTGGGGACAATGCCAGCAACACAATCAATATGGAGAGACTTTCAATCCCAGTTGGATGAAGTATCCCAACTTCTCTTGGAGCAACCAGAATCAAAATAGGCCACAGGGACAATTTCAACAACAAGAGAAGAGACCTCAATTGGAAGATATGATAGGAAAATTCATGGAAAAAGCCAAAGCTACACTTCAAAATCAAAATGCAGCAATCAAAAATTTGGAAACTCAGATGTGACAGTTGGCCATAGCATTGACTGGCAGAACGCCAGGTAACTTGTTGAGTAACACAGAAATCAATCCCAAAGAGCAAGCCAAGGCCATTACAACTCGAAGTGGAGTACAATTGTCTGAAATCCATGTCAAGAGACCGGGTGTGATTGGAGATACACCTTCCCCTGCTGAAGAAGAGACTGTTGTAAAGGAATCAACTCCAAAGGAAAATTTAGAAAAGTCACAGGATAGGGCCAAAGTCATAGTAAATCCATACGAGCCTCCGATTCCCTTTCCGCAGCGGTTGAAGAAGCAAAAATTGGAGCAACAGTACAAAACATTCCTAGAAGTCTTCAAAAAGCTCCATATCAACATCCCACTAGCCGATGCACTGTTTCAAATGCTTAGCTACGTGAAGTTTCTCAAAGATATTATATCAAACAAACACAAGCTAGAGGACCATGAGACAGTAATGCTTACAGAGAAATGCAGTGCTAGAATCCAGAAAAAGTTCCCACCAAAACTGAAAGATCTATGGAGTTTCACTATACCTTGCACAATTGGTGATTTTTATTTTGATAAAGCATTATATGATCTCGGTGCGAGTATTAACTTGATGCCACTCTCTATTTTCAGGAAACTAGGATTGGGAGAGCCTAAGGCAACCACAGTAACTCTACAGGTAACTGATCGCTCACTTACACATCCACGAGGAATTATTGAAGATGTATTGGTCAAAGTGGATAAACTCATATTCCCAGCAGACTTCTTGATTTTGGATATGGAAGAAGACAAGGACGTGCCTATCATATTAGGACGACCATTTTTAGCTACTACAAGAGCCCCATAGATGTGCAGTAAGGACAATTAACTCTGAGGCTGGGAAAGGAAAAAGTCTCTTTTAATGTTTTCAAGGCAATGAAATACCCCCAACGAGCCTGAAAGCTGTTTCCAGATTGAGGTGCTTGACATAGGAATCCACCATAATTTTGAGTTGAAGAAATAGCCAAACATTCATGAGGCCTATATTGTACACTCTCCATCCATTCTTATCGATTCAAAGGAGATTAAGGCATTCGATGTGGGATTTCATACGGATGAAGAGAGAATGACAAATCACTTGGAAAAAGACAGGGATGAAATTCGGAGGATAACTGCAGTGCGGAACAAGACCATATTGAGCAAACTATGCAGGACCTCTCAAGCCATATTTAAAGTGCCATAAAATACCTGTGCAAAAGTCGAGCTATCGACTATAAAATAGCGCTGGGTGGGAGGCAACCCAACGTTTCTATCCTTTCATTTACTTCGTTTTGCAATAGTTTAGGAAATTTTGATTTTTCTTGCATTATCAATAGTTTTAGGTCATCGATCATACATCCCTATCACATAGCGTCTAGGCATGGTCCACACGAGTTCCAATGCACCGAGCACGAGTCATGAGGTTGAAGTCCTATTTTAGTCAGTCATGTATTAAATTGAACAAAGTGCATGTTTTGAGCGAAGTTTCGTTGGTAATTCACATTTTTGTGATATAAACCCTATGTTAAGACATAAATTATGCATTCTGCACACCAACAATGTGCACATTGAAACAAGTTTGGGAGATTTGTGCACTACGTAGGTAATTTCTTATCTCAGTTGCATCTGTTTACAGCAGGTGGACTAATACGCATACTTTACACTTTTACAGGATACCGTCAAAAAGAACGTCACAGCTCCACCACCAAGAGACGGTACTGCTTGTCCCAATTTTTATTAACCACCTCCATCTTGATCAGGGGAGTACTCGTACTCCATCTTGCGCTTAAGTTTATTATTGTCCTTCAATTATGTCTGTTTACACTTTTATTTCATCTTCACATTGAGGACAATGTATTATCTATGTTTGGGGGTGGGTGACATAATCTTGGACACGAACATAATTTCGTCATTTTGGTTATATTCATCAATAACTATGTTTAATTGTTGCAATTCGTGTGCCTGTCGAGGGTTAAAAAAAATTCTTTGCCTTTTATTTAGTTTGTTGTATTTCCATTCTTGCATGCTTGTGTGGGCTTGATAGCTTTGCAAGCTATGATGTGACTATTGGACTGGTATAATTCATAAACTTTGGATATAGTGCTGAATAGATTAACCAATACTTGTGATGCAATACTTGACTTTCTCTATGCACGTTATTCATGGTTAACATGTTAAGTGAATGACTGGATTTTGAGCATAAAGTAGGAAAAGAATGATAACCCTCTATTGAATTAACACGTAAACCATCTTAAGACAGTTTGGAATTGGTTGAGCTATTATAGGGAACATTGAGATAAGCGTGGGCTCCATGCATGAAATTTTATTGTGTAGATTGCCTAAACCAGTGAGGTGAAGAGTAGGTGAAAATCTTAAATTAGGGGTTAGTTTTGGAAAATAAATGTCTAGAACAATAAGGGCATAAAATTAATTTGTGAGAATAAGACACTTCTTTTCGTGCCTTTATGACCCGAGCAAGTAAGCCTGTAAGGATATTTCAAAATCTGGTGCCCTAAGGTCAACTGGCCTGGGAGTCACTGGCCTAAAGCTCGCTAAAGGGGGTCATATAGAAAGCAAGAGGGAAAGAGGTTAATAAAAAGTCATCTGATTGAGCCTTTATAACTCGAGTGAATAAGCCTGCAAGAGTTTAAAACCTGATGTCCTAAAACCAACTGGTTTGGGAGTGACCGGCCTAAAGCTCGCTAAAGGGGTTATATAGAAAGCAAATGAGAAGATGGTAATGATATTAAAAAAAAAATTCAGAAAAATTAGAGAAAAGCGAGAAAAACAAAAGAGAGGTAATAAAATAAAGAAAAGCCCTTGGACATTTGGTTGAAGAAACTATACCTTTAAGGTGAGGCAAGTAACCTAGTTTAATCTTGAGTGTCGAAGCAATCAAACTTAGGAGAGTCTTCACTTATTGAAATGTAAACTTGTGATAGTGAGATTAATCCAACTACAAGAGGGTAAGGACTACAGCTATGTAAATTCCTAATTTTAAAACACAATCCCAGGATAATTGAGTGAAAAGAATAAGTTTGGGGGTTGTGTATCTCTCGAGTGAGCAAGGATACATTTGGCCACTTGGGGTCGGGACTCAAATTCAGCATGAACCTGATATGTTAGCATAAATTCACACACACACACGTCGATTTGCATTTAACAGGTAAAGGTTGATGTCAGTCTTGCACTGATAAATTTTCATAAAGTCAAATACTTAGTCCAATCCTGAGCCACAGCAGGGTATTAAGTCATGTTTGTTCAGAATTAAGTCACTATCTTGTTTGAGGACAAACAATAGTTCAAGTTTGAGGGGTTTGATAAGTGTATTTTTTCACACTTATTTAGGTCACAAACATGACTTAATAATGAGCAAAATGATTGAATTGTGACTTAATCTCGTTATATTTGTGAATTGTAGAGAACACCGATGAACATAGTGAAATTCAGAAGAAAAGAGCCGAAAAAAGACAAAAATGGAGCAAAGTGATAGTTCGGGGACCAAGTTGCAAATAATCCATAGATGAGACGGGAAATGGAATGAAGATTCAAGAGTGTTGGATGAGGAAAGGAGTCAAGAGGTGAAATATGGTCGAAGTATTATCAAGTATCAACTTTTAGGCGAAAAAGTTATGCTCGTGATTTTTAGTCTCTATTTGAGATCCATTTTTGATATAGTAAATATCAGAATTTGAGGAAGCCTATTTCTATCAAAAGTATAGATCTTTGAATTTTCTTCCCAATACACTTTGAATCACTTCAATCGAAGATCAAGAAAGAAAATTATGACCAAAATGCTAAAAGTTATCCGACGAAATTTTTTTTATAACCATGCGGCCACCATGCGGCCGCATGGTTATAATTCCTTGCGGTCGCACAAGGCAGTACAGGGAAAAATCTGGGCTGAAACTTTTGAACCATACGGTAGCATGGATTTATACCATGCGGTCGCATGGTTTAAAAATGTGACGAAATCTTAGGTTTCTTATTCGACTCAAACACGATTTAGTAAGGGTTTGGGCGACTTCCTTCACCTAATTCCGCCTCCAATAAATACCAGACGACCCTGAAACATAAAGAGGGGGGAATATACACAATTTTGGAGGATTTGGAGAGGAAGAACAAGGAAAAAACAAGGCAATCCACTTCAAGATTCAAGATTTCACTTCAAGAATCAATTGGGTGATGTTCTTCCTTGGTTTTAATTATTGTTTTTCTTTATTTTCCATTATGCTAGGCTAGATTTTTATTATGTTAGGAGCTCGATGCACCATGTAGTTGGATCTTTAATTTTCTAGTTTTGTAATTTGACATTAAAACATATTTCTTTTGTTTTGAATGATTTATATGCATTTATTGTTTCCGCAATTAAGGGCCCGTAATTGTGTGAGTTTGGGTGATTTATTCTTGCATTTAAGAGAATTGGAATAGATTCGACATAACATAAATCATCGGAGGGTCCGATAGAGGATAGAAATATACCACTATGCCCTACGTGAATCTTTAAGTGTTCATAAAACTACATGCATTTTTACATATGCACTTGTCATAGAAATATAGGCCGGTGGTATGTAGAAATAGGTTTGATACATTTCGAGAGAGTATTGGATAGACTTAGGAACATTGATTCGTCAACAATTGAATTATGTTGTCATATTGCGAAACTAGAGTTTAAAGTGATAATTGCATGGGAAATCGTGATCCTAGTGTGTTTAATTTCTATTGATTACAACAAACGTGCGTTCTCAACAATTGATTTCATTCTAGAGTTTTAAATTATTGTTTTGCATATTAATTTCAATTTAATCATAAAAAAATTGCATAATTGGAGTTTAATTAGGTCTACATTCACTTTGGTAATTTAGTTTCGGTTAAGGCTACGATAGGTAAATTTTGAATTAATCAATCTCTGTGGGACGATATTCGGACTCATTTAATCCACTTTATTACTTGTTAACGAACCGTACACTTGCGGTGGTTTAAAATCGAAAGAAATAATTTCTCGAACAGTTTGCCCTACCTGGAAATGAACATAAAGTGTACAAGTTGGTGAAATCTTTATATGGTCTGAAGCAAGCACCAAAGAAATGACATGAGAAGTTTGACTTAGCAATAGTATCATTCAGGTTTAAACATAATAGCGTTGATAAATGTTTATATTCTAAAGTTTGTGATAATTATGTGACATTTATATGCTTGTATGTTGACGACATGCTGATTATGAGTAATTACACAAACGGAATAGAAGAAACAAAAATGTTTCTTTCTTCCACATTCAAGATGAAGGATCTTGGACAAGTGGATACCATTTTAGGTATCAAAGTCACAAAAACTAGTGGGGGTTACTATTTAAGTCAATCACATTATATTGAAGATGTGATAAATAAGTTCAAACATTTGAACATAAAAGAATGTAGTACCCCCATTGATCCAAGTTCAAAACTAATAAAGAATGATGGAAGGGCAATTGCTGAATTGGAATATGCAAGTGCTATAGGGAGTCTTATGTATGCTGTTCAATGCACAAGACCGGATATAGCTTATGCAATAAGTAAACTTAGTAGGTTTACTAACAATCCGAGTAATGATCATTGGAAGGCTATTGTGAGAGTTCTTGGATACTTAAAGAAAACCAAGAACTTGAGCCTACAACATACTAAATTTCCGGCGATATTGGAAGAATTTACCGATGCTAGTTGGATATCTAGCACGGGTGAAATTAAATCTACTTCGGGTTGGGTATTCACTCTTGGAGAAGGTGCTATTTCTTGGAAATCAAAGAAACAAACGTGCATAACACACTCGACCATGGAATCTAAATTTGTAACACTATCGGATATCGGGAAAGAAGCTGAGTGACTTAAGGACCTCTTTTATGAAATACCTTTGGGATCGAAGAATATTTCTTCAATACCTATCATGTGTGATAGTCAAGCCACATTAGCGAAAGCATACAATGAAGTATATAATGGAAAGTCTAGACATATGAGTCTAAAACATGACTACATAAGGAAATTAATCAAAGATGGAATAATTTTTCTAAATTATGTAAGGTCAATTGAGAATTTAGCGAATCCTTTGACTAAAGCACTAAATAGAGATTTAGTGACGTCTACTTCGAGTAGGATGGGGTTGAAACTCCTTAATTAAAAAGGTCCATCAATGACGACAACCCTACCTGTCATTACTCAAAAGGTAACCCACGGGTTCAAAGGGTAACAACAAGTCATTCGATATGTGGATAGTTGCAGCATTATTTAAATCTGCAATGACCCTATCCTAATTAAATAATGCTGGTTGTTACTGAAGAGAGGGTTGAGCTTAAAACTCTTAATGAAGTTCAGTGCTAAAACACAAATATCTCTATAATTAACAAAGATACTGGAAGAACTTCACCTAAATGAACTTCAAGGTGTGCCACCTCAATAGAGAGTTGGAGTTTCTCTCTTAAAAGTTCATTGAATAGGATGAGCGCAATGCCATAAAAGCGCTAAGCGAGTTGAGGAACTTGAGAACACGTGATACTTATGTGTGTGTTCTTACCGGTATTGTCACAAGGAATAATTGGTTCAAAGCTTCCATGCTACCTCTAATTCCAACTTTACTTCATTTGAATTACACTATGGTTAGATTCAAATCGAAAGATATCTAATCCTTATGCATAAGTGTCATATTTTTGAATATGTGATCGTATTGATTTTGAACAAGTGGGGGATTGTTGAATATTTGTTCAAATGGAATGATAATGGACTAATTGTTGGGCTCAATTGTAAAATTGGTAGAATCAAAAGAAATTGAAAAATGCAATATTTGATTTTATGCCTATGCGTACGCACATGCTTATTTTTGTGCGTACACGAGATGTATTTTGACAAAATCAGAATTAAATTTTGCTTCTACTATGCGTACGTACGGTATATACTATGTGTATGCATAGTGTTAAAAATAGTTGTTGGCTAGTTTTTCAATTTGAAACTCCGGAGCCGTTTTAGATTAAAAGTTGTCACTTTTCATCTTGTTTTGGCACCATTTCATGATTTATTGATTGAGGCCTATAAATAGGTGATGAATGATCAATACAAGCACATTTTAGAAACAAGAAAAACATCTTGAAATTCATATATTGTTCCACAATTAATCAAATCCCTGTAATAACTCATATTCATTTCTTCTTTTTTGTGTTCATCAAGTTTTGGCGAAAAATTTCTCGTGCTTTATTATTTTTTGCATCAAGGCTTGTTAAAATCCTTCAAACCATTTGCCATAACACCCTTAAGCATTTCATTTCATATGGAGAGGGGGCAAATATAGTTTGAGGACAACGATCCCGTGTTCAAGCCTCAAATTCGTTCTTGAAGTATTTCGTGACTTTTATTCATTTTGTTTCTATAATTTTGTTGTTGTTTATTCTCCAACCCCTTATTTTCCAACACATTCTGGCCAAGTTTGGTAAACCCGCATTTCAAAACCCTTCTCGTCTTTAAGGGGTTGAAGCCTCCATGAACCATGGTCAATATGAATGTATTCTTAACAGCTTTAGGGTTGAGTTTCAACCATCAAATCTAAAAATCAGTTAATGTTCAATAAGGATACGCTAAACCTTTCATAACATTCGATCACCATCATTTAAGAAACCTAACTCATAGGCTTAATAGCGGCGTTATTGCACTCCAACGATCCATCCAACATGATCTCCTGATTCAAACACATAACTCTTCTCTAATACTGCTTAGTAGGATTGTGTTTCAACCATTTCATCTTAAAATCAATTGGTATCCAATGAAGGCAGACTAAACATTTTTATCCTCCCACTAGACCGGGTGAATGTACTCCCTGAAAGTTTACTTCCATTACGCCCACAGTCTCTAATCATATCAGCAAAATCATCTATGGCCCTAGACACAACCTCTTGTTTCTCATGAGCTCCTTCAATTTGAGATGCCACCCACTAACCAAGGCATTCTCATAGCTCTTCCCAATCCCCTCAACCCATCCCATAAAGCGTTGATGAGTAGAAGCCCTCCTATCAGGTAAGAAAGAAGCGACTCTTCTTACGGCAAAGCCACCATTGCCTCTATTGATTATTATGATAATCTTTGTTGTATTAAACTTAGATAGCATATTTGATTTATGCATAATTTTTTTTTATTTTTTTTTGTTTCCTTCTAGTATGGGTTTCCTTTTTTGTTCATTCTTCTTGTAATATATAAACCTAATATTTCATTGGAAACCTAATTTTGTGTGGCTCAATAGATCATTGTTTTTCTCTCTTTCTTTTTCTTCTTCTTTTTTTCTTCTCTTCGGTTTGATTCACTATATTTGCTCAAAGTAGTTCATATTATTAACATGGTATTAGAGTTTATGATTGGGTGAAAAACACTTGAAAATCGAAACAGGAAATCAGTTTTCTTCTTCCTTTTTTTTTTTTTACAACTTCACCGGATTTTTTTCTCTACTTTCTGACCAAACCAAACACCGTTGAGGGAAAACAAGAGACCTTATTTGCGTTCAGCAGACAGAGGAGCAGTTTTTCGATCAGGCTCATTACAATTTAAGGTAGAGCGTAAAGGTCACACACAATGAAGTTTTGGGCACGTGAGCTTGATTTTCAAGGTGATTCCAAATGGCAATTTATTTCTTGGTAAATTTCTGAGCTTTTGATGGTATCATTTTGCATGTTCGTGCACTGTGCAGTATATTTTGATTGTAGTTCATAGCGATTTGTTGGTTGTCATTGCTTTTCTAAGAATTTGGTGATTTCTTTGATTGACAGTAGTTTTTTTGTTGATTTCCTAAGGGAAAATTGTAGTAGCAATCCCTAACCTTTCACGTTTTTGTAGATTTTACCATAACCTTCATTTTTTGCCATCTGCAGTTCCAAACCTTTCAAAAAATATGCACTTGAGATCCAAATGGATGGAAATATTTGATCGTTAGTTGAACACAATGGTAAAATTTGACCAAATGTAATGAGGGAAAATTGTAACTTTGCAATTTTCACTAAAAGTACAATTAATTATAATAAGGAATGAGTAGTTAAATAAAAACATAAAATCAAATACAAGGTTTTCTTCCTCCCACCACCCAACCCCATCCCATCCCATTCCACCCCACCCCACCGGCCAAATCGTAGCCAAAACTAAAATTAGGAGAGGAATTAGAATTTAGAAACACACCTCATCGTTAAGTGATATAGGACCTGGGGAGATGGAATCGGCACTAGGTTTGGGGGCTTCAGTTGGAGGAGCGGGTGGGCTCGTCATCTCCGGAGCTGGAGCAGGTGAAGGTGGAGAGCCAGAGCCTTAGCTAGGGTCTCAATTGGGGGCACTGAAGTTGGAGCTGGAGATGGTGAAGACTAAAGTAGGGGTGGAAGCTGTCGATGGAAAACTTACAGGAGCCAGGGTGGAAGCTGTTGGTAGAGAACTTACAGGAACTGGAGTAGAAATTGTTGGTGGAAACTCACCTCGTAATTTAAACATTGTGCATGAAAATCGGCTGGAACAAGATAAACGGAGTGACTCTGAATTGGGCGGTGGTGGCTCTGATTTGGACAATGGGTTGGGTAGGGTGAAGAAGGAAATGAATAGTATTTTTCTTTTATTTTTATTTTGTTTTAGTTATTTATCTTAATTGTTAAATAGCAATGTTACCCTTTTACCCTTTTAAATTAGTCAAAATTGGTCAAAATTCAATTTTATTGGTCAAGTAACGGTCAAATGGACGGTTCCCATCTATTTGGACCCCAGGTGCATATTTTTGAAAGGTTTGAGATTGTAGGTGGTACAAAATGAATGTTAGGTAAAGTTTGCAAAAACGTGAAAGGTTAGGGACCGCTGCTGCAATTTTTCCATTTCATAATGACTATTGAAAGTGATGATTCACTTCAATCTATTAGTATTAGATTAAATGGTAAACGTTACGCATATTGGAGAATAGTGATGAGGAACTTTCTAAAAAAAAAAAAGATTGTGGTGTTATGTTAGTGAAACTGTTGTAAAACCTAAGAACATGATGAGAATTATGTGACACGGTTAGAAAATTAGGGGTCAAATAATGCTAAAATTCTCACTTGGATTCATAATTCTACTGAGCAATCCATCGATACATAGTCAGCAATGTATAAAACAACAAAGGAAGTTTTTGGTCACTTTCGAAAGTTTTTGGTCACTTTCAGAAGTTATATACTAAGTCTAACTTCGCAAAATGATATTAGTTGGAGATTGATATACGGGTTTTACAACAAAGAAATACGAGAATTCTCGAGCTCTATGTCACTACGAATTCAATTTGGGATGAGCTGACTCTTACAAAGCAAGATGGACTAAAAGTATGAGAGGAATATATTATTTTTAGAGAAGAGCAGCTAATAGTTTAATTTCTTATAGCACTTCGTAGTAATTTTGAGGAACTTAGAGGCTCTATCTTGCATTGCACTCCAATTTCCCTAGTTGATTCGGTGGTTAATGAACTTGTAGCTGAGAAAATACGTTTAAAATCTCTTGCAGAAGAAATATCTTTTCAACCATGGAGCACCTCAGTGTTGATAATACCTTCTCAGTCGCCCATAGGGAATCAGAATAAAGGTTATGTGAGAGTTGCTAGTGACTAATGTAACTTTTGCATATAAAAGGGATGTTGAAAGTCTCAATGTCCTAAGCTATATATATTGAAAAAGCAGCAGGCACAACCACATCAATGATCCTATCGTTCCAATGCCAACATAGGTGCCACCATGCCACCTATTGACTTATCTATACATGGAGCACCTCTTTCCTTCAATCCCATGTTGACTGATTTAGCAGAGCAATTTTAGAAGTTCTTAGCCACATAGTCACATGGTATGTCAGCCTCTACTCTTATTAGATTGTCATCTCAGAGTCATTTAGGTATTTTTTTCCCTCATAGATCTTTGACTCAAGTGCTTCCAAACACACGTCATCTAACTCAAAATTCTTTAATGACTCGTGTTCCTCTAACTCATCTATGTCTGTTATAACTGCTAATGGTACACCATTACCCTTAGCAGGTTTTGTTATTGTTAACATACACAATTTATCATTTTCAGACTTCTATTGTGATTCAGCGCTTACTTTGAATTTTATTTCTATTGGCCAATTGTGTAATTCTGGATACTTAGTTCAATTTTCTTCTACTACATGTCATATGCAGAATCCTCAATCTCAAAAATTGATAGGGGCAGGCTGTAGACAAAGAAGGTTATATGTTTTGGACAATCTAAGGCTACCACACATTGTAGCCTCTGGTATTGACTTTCATCTTATCGTCTTCTAGTTTTTATTTGTCGCATTCTCGTCTTGGACATGTTTTCACTAGTCGTTTGGAATTTTTAATTTTGGAGGATCAATTGGGAAATTTATAAACTTATAACATTTCTGATTGTAATAGTTGTAAATTAGTTAAATTTTCTGCTTTACCTTTTTTTTCAAAGTGTTTCTCATTATGTTGCACTATTTGATCTTGTTAACTCTAATGTACGGAGAATTGTTCCTATTAATACAGAAGGGGGATCTGGATATTATGTATTTTATTGATTATTATAGTTGTTATTGTTAGGTTATCTTATGAAATGACGATCTGACTTTCTTTATATTTATCGTTCCGTTAGAACATTTACTAAAACTCAAAATTCTGCTATAATTAAGTGCTTTAGAAGTGACTTGGTGGAGAGTATACTTCGGCTGATTTCTTTGAATTGCTTGATGGCACAATTAATCAAATCTCGTATGCTAATATCCCACAATAAAATTGTGCTACCAAACGAAAGCATACGCACATTGTCTAAATTACTCGTTCTTTTCTTTTGTCTGCCAAATTTTCCAATAATTTTTTGAGGGAAGTAATTCTTATGTTATTTCTTTAATTATTGAGATTCCATCTTTCCACAATTTAGGTTTATCACCCTTTAAAACATTGTATGGCATTCTCCTGATTACTCCTCCTTGAGAGTCTTTGGCTATACTTGCTTTGTTCTTCGTCTTGAAGTCGAATGTAGTAAGTTCTCATCTCGCTCTGCTATCAGTGTTTTCTTGAATGATGGGCAGGGACAAAACGGTTATCACTATTTTGATCCCTTTAATAAGAAATTATATGTTTCTCGTCATGTCATATTTCTTGAGCACATTTCATTCTTTTCTATTTCTAATAATAGTCATGACATGATAAAAACTGACCTCATTCGTATTGACCCATTTTCTGATGATATTAATAGACCACCTTCATATACCCTATGTAATGTTGATTATTCATATCTTATAGGTACATATGCGGCAACTCAAACGCTTTTGTTTCCATCAACCTCCTCTTTAGTACTCTGTGTCTACTCTGATGATATATGAGCCGGTAATCCCATTGATCATAAGTTCACCACTGGTTTTTTGGATATTTTTTAGTGATTTCCTTATCTCTTGAAAGAGTAAAAAACAAATCATTGTTTTCTGTTCCTCTATTGAGGCCAAGTATCGAGCTATGACATCCACCACCACTGTGATTGTGTGGCTACATTGGTTACTTGTAGACATGATTGTTCCTCCATCCTCTCCAACCCCTATATATTGTCATAATAAAAGTGCTGTTCAGATCTCTCACAACTCTGTGTTCGTTAAGCGCACAAAGCATATTAAGATTGACTGTCATTTGATTTACCGTCATCTATAGACTGACATTATTTTCCTACCCTTTGTTTCTTCATCATTGGAGCTTGTTGACTTCTTCAAGAAGTCTCATCCAGTTCATCATTTTCGCTTCTTGCTTGACAAACTCTCCCTACTTCTTGCTGTAGCAATATGAGTATGCCCGGAGATGTTAACCTTATATAGCAAATTTGACTTATGCATAATTTTATTTTGTTTCCTTCTAGTATGAGCTTCATTTTTTACTCTTCTTGTAAGACTAGTCGCATGCCCGTGCTGTGTTATTTTTTAAGCTAATATTAGTGTGTCTAGCTTTAAGGATTGATGAGAGACATGTGCATTAGATTGATTTGATAAGATAAATTTACATATAATGTAACTAATAAGAACTATAGTCACGATGCATCTAGAGAGCATCAGGAAATAAAGTACACTTTAAAAAAGACAAAAAACAATTAGCAAACAAAATTTAAGTATATAAAGGGACCTGAACAACATGCCATCATTTTCCAAAAGTTTAACAGTGATATTAGTAGTCTTGAATGTACACATTTTGTATAAATAAAGTTTTGAAATTTTCAATTAAGTATACAATCCTAAAATGGATCAATTGGCTTTAGTAAACATATATGCGTGCCAACATAGAGAAAGATAGAGGGGGAGGGAGAGATGACTAACAAAATCATTTAGTACCCTACAAGTATTAAGCATACTTGATCTTTCATTTAAAGAGTCCAAAAACACTTCATGTTCATCGGCAGACACAAAAGAATGTAATAATTGATCATGACTGGGAACCCATGAATCAATGACAAAGGTTAGTTACCTGACAATTGAATGCTAACTCTATCATCACTGTCCATGACCATAACCATAAGACTAGTGTTAAATGCAGATTCACAGAGCCAACCATAAGTTGAGAATCTGCACATAAAAAACAGTCATTCAAAACTTTATCATGCATAGAAACAATAAGCTCCTACTTTTAGGCAATTTATTTTAAATGACATACATTCAACCCTTGTAACATCAATCATGAAACCAAATTGAGGCCTATGAAATGGATTAGGCATAGGCACCTCATTCAAATGTCAAAATAACAAGTTAGAATATGTGGAACAACATAATCAGAAAGATAACATCATAAAATTTATAAACCACTATTTCTTATTTTTTCTTGTTACCTTGGATGAACTGGCAGGTAAAAGTGTAGAAGGGGGTGCAAAGCCAAGCAATACTGCTACAACAATACCGTCTTCTAGGAGTGCAAGTGAATTAGTCTACAAAAGTAAGAAAAACAGTACTAAAAGAAAAGCTTGACTTTTTTGTAATGCCATAATGGTAAGTGACAATGTATGTAATATGATTGTCTTAAATCATTAACATGAATGCGTTGCCATCTATATTTTTTTATTGCTTTTCATGTGCCACATACTTTTAGGGAAAGCTGAGAATGCATTGAACAAAATTAGTTGGTGTAAGAACACGTGCATTTCATTTGTATAAATAGGTGCTTATCACACACATACACACTCACGCCCACACAATGCAATTTTTTTTGCAAATTTCATTTTTTTTTACTTTTAAATAACTTGAAACAAATTTTTTACTCATAAGTAACTCTTTACATTTTAGAAATATACTTAAATTTTGAAGTTAATATTTTTCACTTATAAGTAGCTTTTACAATTATAACATTTTTTTTACTCTTAAATAACCTGCATGATGATAAAAATAACTAATTAGATGAATCAAATAAATCGGGTCGAAAATTATAGAATTGGAAAAAATATTCATCTGACATCATACACATAGATATTTCACACAAGTCATGTACTTCATTAGAAATAATAACATCTACACACGAGAACATTGCAGATGACAAACTATTTAAAATAAACGCACATTCAATCTTAAGATAATGACTCCATTTTCAAGCAAAACCTTAAACTAAGTCAAAAGCATGCACCATAAATGGAATAGTGGGTGCATCAAATATAATATCAATCAAAAAGGCATTATTTGCAAATATTTTTTGTTTCTACTTGTCAAAAGTTTAATTTTGCTTCAATTCGAAAGTATTTAGAATTAACACATAGTCCTGGTTTAAATTAATATTGAACTTGGAATTGAGGATAATTCAGAGATGCGTGATGTTAAGCAAAGTTTATTCGAAGGAAAATGTGGCATCAGCGGATAATGATTCGGCTCATTTATATTCGTTATTTTACCTTTGAGATAATTGAAAGACACAAGGAAGAAAAGGAAGTCAAACCTCCAACAATACATGTATGTGAACATCTTCAATATTGCCTAAGAAAATAACAGACAC
>NW_019266170.1:139514-160727 GCF_002742605.1 Olea europaea var. sylvestris
AAGCGTGTGTGTTTTGGATTTTACCTTTTTTCTTCTTCAGTTTGGTTTCATTGTGGTGGGATAAGCTAATCCAAAAGACGTGTGAAATGAGAGAGAGAGAGAGAGAACAAAAAGTAACTTTATAGGGGAGAAATTTGTGAACAGTTGCTAAAACCAAGTGGATGAAAGTGCAAGATAAAAGGGTTGAATTGTGAGAAAAC
This sequence comes from Olea europaea var. sylvestris, assembly GCF_002742605.1. Classification (NCBI taxonomy): domain Eukaryota; kingdom Viridiplantae; phylum Streptophyta; class Magnoliopsida; order Lamiales; family Oleaceae; genus Olea; species Olea europaea. The sequence continues at coordinate 139,715 of NW_019266170.1, forward strand.
CAATTTTGGAATAATGCGTAAAATCGAGTGTTACAAGAATGAATAGTAATGCAGGGATTGCCCCTTTTAGAAGAAAGAAAAGAAAAGTAGTGTAAGACAAACCATTTTGACCAAATCCATTTCAAACCAATTCAATGTGAAAATATACGGGACAAAAATGAACAGTCTAATGTTGTGCAAGCAAAAGCAATAATTTCCATCAATATACCAAAAAAAAAAGGGAAAAATTATATAATAAACAGAAATAATTTAAATTGAAATAATTTTAATCTACCAATTCACAAAAAAAAAAAAAAGATCAAATTTTTTTATAAATTGAAAATATTTTTTTAAAAAAAATCTTTTTCCACGGAGAGAAAAGTAGTTATTAAAAGTATTAATTTCAATCATAAATAAAAGGAAAAGAATTTAAAAAAAATCAAAATTCTTTTATAAATAGAAAAAATGTAAGTTGAAAAAATTTAAAATAAAGAAAATTCCTCCTTTCATGGAGAGAAAAGTAGTATTTGAATAGATTTATTTAAAACATACATAAAGACAAAAGAAGTTAAAAAAATTATGTATTTAAAAAAAATTAAATAGGGAAAAAATTATGCTCCGTGCACGTAGTGCGCACACACACACACACACACACAAACACTTTATTTTAGTAATTTTTTGTTATTAATATTTTAATTTAAAATATCTTATTTACAATAATTAAATATATCTATACATTTACCTGAAAATTTTAAATTTTTTTATTACGTATAAGCAGCTTTTATTTTTAAATAAGTCGAAGTATTTTTTTTTTTTTACTTGTAAGAGTTTTTACATTCTAGATAGTGTAATATTTTTATTAATATTTCATTTCAAAAACTTTTTACATCTTAGAAATATTTTATATCTTATTATTAATCGAAGTGATTTTTTTAGTTAGAAATAACTTTTTATATTTTACATAGGAATAAAGAATCACTTTTATGTAAAAAAATTTATTTAAAAAATATTATTACTAATAAATTTATAGGATATAGTTGATATATAGTTTATAGCATGAGAAAATAGAAAAAGAGTATTGTATGTCAAATTTAGATGACCAAACCAATTTCAAACCAATTCAATGTGAAAATCAGCGTGACAAAAATATTTAGATATATTTAGTTTTTTAAATTAAGTATTAATAAAAATATTACACTATATAGAAATTTGTGTTAATGTGGTGATGGTTGGGGTTTTTTTTTTTTTACCCAAATTAGGTTGATTTTTTTTTAATTTTTTTAAAAATATTGTTTCCTTTTTATTACACGTACTTCTTTTGAAAAAATATTATTTTTTTATTCCACGAGTTTTTATATGAAAAATATTGTTTCATGTGATTTTTTATCTTGCTTTCATCTTTATGGTATTTTTTAGGATTTGACGTGCACCCTATAAATACTACTCTTTTCACAAATTTTGTATTATTAAAATATAGAATAATTGTGTAGATACAATTATTGTATGTGTTTTCTCCATATTAGAACATCTCCAAAATACTATTTATTTATAAAGAGCTTTTTATACATAATAGAGAGTATCTTTAAATTTAGAGAGTAATTTTTTTATACACTTCAACAAAATCTCTATTTTGATTTTTTATTTTGTTTTTTCCAATGAACATATAATAATTTCTCCACATATTTTATTTAAATATTTTTTTATATATATTAATGACCAATCAATTCAAATGTAATTTAAAAAATTTAAATTATAAAGTATTAAAATTTGTAATGTATTAAATGCAATCATTGTACATTAAGAATAAAGAGTGCGTTTAACTCTCTAAATTTGGAGAGTCAAACACATTCTGTACTTTAAAACGTTAAAATAGAGTCTCTTAAGACTCTTTTTAAGCATTGTCTCTCTAAAATAAAGAATATTTTGTATTTAAAGAGTTTCTTGAAGTTGCTCTTAGTCAATTGAATAAAATATTTCGTTCCTCTATCAACTAAATTTTTGAGTTTTATCTTTTTATTTGTTTGCAATCATGTATATATATATATATATTATTTCGTTTCGTTTTATTTCCCAACATGTTTATGCAATCCTCGTTTAGTAGCAATTTTTCATCAAAAAATTAATTTTTTGAATGTTATTCACTATTTCAGCCATTATGTTTTAGTTCTTTACTTACAGGTAAAATTCACTTTTCCTTTTAACAGTCTAAAAATTAATTCTCATAATCATTACCAAATAGACCCGTAATTTGTTCTATTTCTTTTTTTACAAAAAAAATGTGATGGCCGACATGGAGACTAAAATCCCAAATTTTCTCGCGGCGCCATTCCATGCACGAGGTCAAATCCGCAGCTTTAGCACAGCTAGGAACCACAACGTATTCAAATAGCCAAAGGTCATTGTTATTCAATTTCACTATGTAGGCATAGACATGAGGTTTCTTCTTTTGTCTTCTTATTTAAAAACGTGAAAAATGTGCTTATGTCGACAATCAACAATAACAGTCAAAACAAATTAAGTACGAATACTTTGGTGGAAATTGGAATTGTGGCTGCGAACAAGTTATATTCAAATTCATATTAACATGTTTTTCTGCCTGCCCACCCTAGCAGAAAAACTGCCTACCCACTTGCTAAAAGTGTTCAAAAGATATAGAAACATCCTTAATCAAAGATGAGCAGATTTTCAATATTCGAAAAGTGTTAAGAGGCGGCGTGTTTTGTCGTTTAAAATAATAAAAATCGTGAAACAAAGTTTCTTTGCATAATTTTTAAGCAAGAATCTGAATTGAAGCAGCAATTATACACACATTTTTGAAGGTTTTTTTCATATATATAATAAAGAATTTAATTTTCCTGAATATGACATTGAAATAATGAAATTTTAGGCTAATTTTACTTTATTTAAAATCTAAAAATATATGCATTTTTAAGATTAGGGTCGTCATTAAATGATACGAACACTACAAATTTTTCATATTGAAAAAATAAAAATATCAAAAGAAAATGAATAATGTTATGTAACCCCACTGGTATTAAAACTTCAATCTAGATAGCACTAATTAATAGTTTAAATGAAATGTGAAATTAAATGAATTATTTAATTCTACCTATCAATTAATGTCATATTAGTGCCACATAAACTGGGGTCGTAACCTCGGTGTGGCTAAATAGTATTACTCAAAGAAAAGCGATGAAGAGTGAATAAATTCAAGAAAATCTGGTCTCCCAAGTGTTGATTTTCGAGGAATCAATAAAACTCCCAAACAAGCTATAATTTTGCCAAATAACTCAGCCCACCCCTATTTCATTTCTTTTTGTCTCTTTAAAATCATATATTTCTTAAATAAAATTCCTATTATAAAAACTTCCTAAAAACAAAAATTTAAGCTCGTGACATAAAAATATTATTTTTAAGATCAATTTTTGAGTTTTGATAAAAGATAAAAATAACCAAAGAGATAACACTACGAAAAATATATTCTATAAGATCATCACGTGTCCTAATGAGGTGTGAGTGCGTGAATAATGGAAGTGGGCAATCCTTGTATAATATTTAAAGCATTTTACCTAATGGTTTTAACGTGGATAGCTATGATTTTGCAATTTTTAAGATTCAATCGAAGTTGTGATGGATATGAAGTTCACATATTTTGTCCCTAATTAACTATTTTTTATAGCTGTCCAATTATATATTGACACATAATTCAATTTTGAATTAGATATCAATATTTAATTTGGTGACAGCTCTGAACTCGTTAATACATCATTAATTAATGCACATAAAATCGTATTTATTTTGTCATTGAAAGTCTGACAACTGACAACAGTAGTTATAACTTGAATAAAATTTTTTAATCTATTTTTTTCAATACTAGTCAAAGTTGAATGCACGTTATTCTAAAATACTTTATAAGTAATGTAAAAATAATTTTTGGTACCAATTTGTTGAAGGATTTGATGAGTATCGGACAAATTAAAGAAAATAAAATTTAGCATAAAAATTTAAGAGAATAAAATTGCACTCTCAATTTCTATAATTCAATTTTTTTTGTAATGATGAAATATCATAATTGAGCAATCTTTTTATATTACATTTGTTACATAAAAATTAATTAGTAATACATAAATTTAAACACCGTTAAAATTTCTTAATACATGAATATGAATAAATTTATCTGTAATAATTCTAGATTTATGTAATTCAAGATTCATCAAATGAAAATTCATTGAATCTAGATTAATGTGAAAGTTAATTAATTGAGAATTAATAATACAAGTTTCATAAATAACAATAATTATGTAGTACTTATTACATATCAAAAAACGAAAAATAAGGTATGATTGAAATATTTGAATTGTAGAGTGGTTGAAATCGTCCAGAAAATTATTCTGCCTCGATGTAATATTTTAATATATTATAGATTATGCTAAACCACCTTATTTCAAAGATTCAAGGTGGAGAAATTAGTGCTTGATGGCTAAATACATAATTTATTGTACATGAAATTTTGAATTGTACATAAATATTAAATAAATTTTATCCTAATGGAATTCAAATTAGAACCACTTCGCTCCTTTAAAAAAGTCAAAGATATGACCGGTTCCATTTGTCAAAAGAATAATGCGAATTCATAATTTGTTTGTTGAGAGGAATACAAAAGTCATTTAGGCGACTAAACTCTCGACACATTTTCTGTTCTTAAAGATTAAAAATTCAATAAGCCAAAGTTTAGCTTTATTAATTATTTTTTTTTCCCTTTCTGGAAAATGTAAGAATTTATGGAAAATTAAGGATGTGTTCGATTGGATGAAGCTCCAACACTTTATTTATTCTATATTCAGCTCCTGTTTGTTTCCCATTATTTGACCATTAAAATGAAAAATATGACAATTATCCATCACATCAAATCATCATATTTGACTTTTTATCTCTTGTTCGGGTTCCGTAACAACTATATTTTTCATTCTTATTTTTACATTAATGTGTATCAAACGGGACCTTAGTGTAACTTGGTCATAGTCAAAGATTTCAACAGTTTAGAAATATAATATTTGAATTAAGAACTTTGACTTTGTTTAAACATTATAAATTTTACAACCGTGCTACAGTGCCCACCTCGGGGACCGACTCGGGGACAGGGGCATCACCTCAGCCCTCGATTTCAACTTCATTTTTTTTTTTCAAATCCAATGGTCTAGGTATTGCCACCTCGGCACCCTGTCCCCGAGTTGGTCCCCGAGCCTGGCCACATTGCATTTTCCTAAATTTTAATATTGTATTAAAATTTAAAATTCCATTTTAAAAAGTTCGGGTTTGATAAGATTATCCAAATTCATATTTCTTAGCATTTTTGATGTATTACCGAAGATGGAATGGTTTTGCCCTTAAATGATTTGAAACAGATTCTTCAAAAAATAATCTATAATTAATCCTTAATGTATTGTAATCAAATTAATACAGATTTCTTGCAACCCGATCGCAGATTCTACTCGACCCATTTATTGAAGTATAAAGTATTAAATTAATTGCAATCTCCTTTGTCATAATTAATGGACATGATCTCAAGTGTCGTATGATATAAGACATGACGTACAAAAGCGGCTACATGTCAGTTTACTTTATTTAACGCACGCGTTATTTGAGCCTATTTCCTCGTGCAGAAACTAGGTGTCAAATTCGGAAAGCAACTGCTCTTTGAATGCTTCTACATGTTTGACATAATATATACAGATAACTCACAGTTTAAGGTCCACACACATTTTTGACATTTTTTATATAGCATAGGGCCCACACAATTATCTCTATGTTGGTGGAATTCTGTGAAAAAATTTCTGTACAATCAGTTTTTTCCTTGCTCTTTATAAGAATACACAAATATTTTACGGAATCGTTCCTTCAACTCATAAATTTGACACACTTATTTGACAAATAATTGTGACATTTAATTTAAGTAAATTCAACCCTCAATATTTTATGAATCTCAAGTGGTTATGACACGCTTTGGATTGACTAATATAAAAGGTCATGATATGTCAAATTTATGAGTAGGAGAAATGATCTCGAATATTTTATACTGAAAATGAGACTAGGCTACATTCCAACAATATAAAACCATAGCCAGACATTGATGTTCATCAATCTCATTTTTTCCTGCATCTTTCTTAGATCCTTCGTTTATTCTATAACAATGGTTTTTGAAACTTTAACATGGTTACGTTTGTTCTTGTTCTCCACTTCTATAGCAGGTCTCTTGATTGTTTCTCTTTCGGTTTTTGCTCTGAGATTGAAGCCATGGTGTAGCTGTGAAATCTGTCAAAGTTTTGTCAGTACAAGGTGGTCCTCGGAATTCAGTAATTTGTGTGATTGGTACTCTAATCTTCTACAGAAATCGGAAACCGGAACGATTCGTGTTCATGTTCTTGGAAATATTATCACTGCCAATCCAGAAAATGTTGAATACATGCTCAAAACAAGGTTTGATAATTACCCAAAAGGCAAGACATTTTCTTCCATTTTGGGTGATCTTCTGGGGAGAGGGATTTTTAATGTTGATGGCCATTTGTGGAAGTTTCAGAGGAAAATGGCTTGTCTAGAACTCGGTAGTCTTTCTGCAAAATCATATGCATTTGAGACTGTTGTCTCTGAAATTCGTTCCAGGCTCATTCCTCTATTGTCATCTGTTGCTGCTAAAGAAAATGGCGTTCTTGATTTACAAGACGTGTTTCAAAGATTTTCATTCGATAGTATTTGCAAATTTTCATTCGGTCAAGACCCCGGCTGCCTAAAGTTGTCACTGCCTGTTTCAGAATTTGCGGTGGCCTTTGATCTTGCATCAAAATTATCAGCAGATCGCGCGCTGATGGTATCGCCGTTGATCTGGAAAACCAAAAGATTTTTCAATTTAGGCACTGAGAAGAAACTGAAAGAAGCCATTAAATCGGTTAATATCCTAGCTGAGGAGCTCATCAAGCACAAAAGAAACATGGATGTCTCCTCTCATGAAGACCTTTTGTCGAGATTCATGGCTAATATAGACGATGACAAATTCCTCAGGGACATTATCATAAGCTTTGTCCTGGCAGGTCGAGATACCATTGCCTCGGCCTTAACCACTTTCTTCTGGTTATTATCAAATCATCCCGATGTCAGGCTGGCTATTCGCGAAGAATCAGACTGCATAATGGGGTCGAAAACTCAGGATCTTGCAAGTTTTGAGCAAATAAGGGAAATGCATTATCTTCAAGCAGCAGTGCATGAGAGCATGAGGCTATTTCCACCTGTGCAATTTGATTCAAAGTTCTGTCAAGAAGATGATATTCTCCCTGATGGTACTTTTGTAGCGAAAGGTACTAGGGTTACATACCATCCCTATGCAATGGGGAGAATGGAAAAAATTTGGGGCCCGGATTGCCTCGAATTCAAGCCTGAAAGATGGTTACAAGATGGGATTTTCAAGCAAGTAAATCCTTTCAAGTACCCAGTATTTCAGGCCGGGCTTAGGGTTTGTTTGGGCAAAGAAATGGCATTGGTGGAAATGAAAACTGTTGCTTTGTCTTTGATTAGGCAGTTTGATATCCAAATGGCTAAACCGAATCAGACCCTTAAGTTCATGCCGGGCCTCGCCGCTACAGTCAAAAATGGTTTGCTCGTGTTCGTACAAGAAAGGAATCGATAAGTGCATCTTGCAATCAAGAACCAGCTAAAGTTGGGTAAAAATCATCAGAAACAAGATAGAAACACAATCTTCCACGGCCCTCAATGATAGAGTTGTCGATTCTTGTCCAATTTGCATTTTGGAGTATTTTAGATTCTTGGTGGGATTAGGAAAATGAATGTCGGACGTTAGATGCAATGAACCTATCTTGAAATTCATACAGCTTTATTCTCATAGTTTAGACTTAAGATAATGGTTAGAAGCACAAGAAAACTATTCAATGTCAATGGATAAGGTGTTGCGTCTAGGACCACAAATTTCTGCTATTTTTTATTAACGTATACTTTTACGAACAATATTCTAAATTTATAATCCAATTCCTTCATGAAATACATTTTGATTGTATTGTAAGAGTCAATAATGATAATTAAACCATGTTGATTGATTATTAGTCATAATTTTGACTCTTTTTTTTTGGTTGGCAAGTATTCCCATTCATTATATAATGGAAAGAAATATGCACCTACAAATATTTCAAGATACACTTTCAAAAAACTTACAAAAAGTTTCAAAAATCAGGTGACCACCAGATAACAATTTTGTAATTTATTAATTAATTAAACAGGCCATGATCACAATAACACACTAGTTATGGTCATAGTCACACAATAATCACGAATCGAACGTCACTATTTCAAAGATACAAATTGTGAGTCACAATTACAATTTAGTCATAAGTCACTCATTTTTAAGGTCATAGAATATTTATTGATCACAAATTATTCATTTTGTTGATCACAATCATTCAAATAATTTATCACAATCGCTCTTCATCCGACCCCACCACCACTGACACTATCCAAATCGCTGCTACTACCTCATCACCACCACCACGCAAATCTGTATACCACACCATCACCACATAGATCTGTACCTAAACTTTGAAAGAAATTTGTTATTTTATATATTGAGGTAATAATGTCATTTAAAATAAAAACATATGGGGGAGAATACAGGACTGACACATAATAATAGGACAAAGCCATTTCCACAAGTGCAGAACAACTTATTAACTAATCTCTGGCTATTACTTTCACAATGGTACAAATATTAAACTGTTTTTTTGAATAATCGACCTCCGATGGTGGATTTTTCGAGCTCAGTTTCACCAATCTCTACCTTATTAAACACACCCAACAATGGCTCCAACCCAAACAAGGATTCTTACTTTGGTTGCTCAACTCAATGTGTTCACAAAGAACACAATATGGTGGCTGCAATGAATCACCAAGAATAGAGGAAGACAGATTCAGTTTTAAGGCTCAAGAGAGAAAATAAGAGAAAATGTCGGCTACCTCTTTTCATTTGCAAACACACAGCTCATTCAACAAAACGAGGGCAATATCTAGTTTTAGGGTGTAATAATATAGTGGGCTCATGGACCAACTAATGGTTAAAGGAGGCGGAACACAAATTGAGCCATCCAAGAAATAAATGGGCCGTGAGCAACATTAACTATATTAAGTTGCTTCAAACGACCCTCAAGTTGTTTTTCGGGTTGAGCCAATTAATCGAGTGTGTTAATAAATATTTCAATCATCGGCTGAAGCCTATGAAATCTCATCCGACTACCCGACACTGTTTAACATCATCGCCCGGGATTATTGGGTATCAAAAACCCAACACATTCATTTAATCAATTCACTTTCAACTCGATAAAGATAAACCTGAAATCTAATAGAGTGAGAGAATCAAGAAAATCGTTTGTAAGGCCATTTTAGTGTGTGCTAATTGAGGATAAACAAATCGTGGAAGTTAAGAATGGGAAAGATTCATTGGACATTTGCAGAGTGGTTAATGGGATGTGGTAGACTAGTGATAGATGAACAGAATTGATAAAGACGTTGCAGTCGATGACATGTTTCAATACGTCGATGCCGGACTTAACACTTTTGATTCAGCTGATATAAGTAAAGCACATGATAACATTTCGGATTGATTAGTAATATGGAAAGTTTGGTTATGCTCGATCATTCATCTCGATGACCTTTTTTTAAATAAACTTGCGATTCCACACATTAAGTGCTCGAGCATATACTTCCCGGGGGTATAATGCTCGAGCACTTCCAGCTTTGCTACTTTAACATGTTATGATATATGTCCTCGAGCATGAGTAGTCCTCGAGTATATGTTCTCCTCATAGCCTATGATTGTTAACCCTTTAGAATTCATATGTAATTGGGACTCTAACTCAACCATATTGTTGACTCCCGCAAGGATTCTATCCCAGGCATAATTATGGCATTGGTCCAATTCTTTCGCCTAATAGGACTTTGTCGGATAGAGATACCCAACTAGTTGAGTCCCACTAGGAGAATGTCGCTTACTACTATAAATATAGGACCACGGGTCATTGATCAGGTACGTTTCCATTATTTTTCAGTTTATAGCCTTACGTGCATAATTCCCTTTCTGACTTAAGCATCGGATGGGTGACGAGAACATACCTTGTTGCTTTTGTTTCAGGTACCAGAAGACTACGATCATGCTCATCCAAAATTCTCAAGCTCAGAAAATCACCAGGTGCGATTTTTCGGTAGCATCATTGGCACCGTCTATGGGAAACGCTACCAAAAGCCATGGTCAACACGCGATCAGGTCTTCCTCCCACAAGCTCATTCGCTCACATCCCTTATCCTGCTGAAGATCAACCAGCTCCTTAAGAAGAGTCGTCAAGAGTGCTCGCACCTCTGCCCACGGTCATCACAACCGAAGCCTTTGAAGAGTTCTGTCAGCAGGTAGCCACACTCACGCAACTGTTAAATCAAAGAAATTCGCATCCGTCACCAGTGGAGGTAGAACATGGTGGTTTTATGGCTGATGCTCGAGCTCGACCATCGAACCCCGCAACTAACGGAGTAGAAACCTTGGGTATTAGCAACATGGCCTCGGGCTTGAGATCGGTCGCCATGGATTCCGGTGAGATTGCCCGAATCATTCAAGAAGGAATTACAGCTGGCCTGAAACGGAATGCTCGGGGGCCAACGGGTTTTACCCCTAACACTCCATTCACGCCGGAGATACTGTCATATCCCCTGCCCGACAAATTCAAATATCCTCACATTAAAGAGTATGATGGGACGACAGACCCAATCAACTATCTCAATATATATACTGATGTCATAAATTTGCAAGTTACGCCGGATCAGGTTATGTGCAAAGCCTTCCCGCAAACACTGACTAATGCTGCTAGGGATTGGTTCTCGACATTGGAACCCAACTCCATAGCCTCATTCTCAAATTTGGCTGATAAGTTCTCAGCTTTCTTTGCAAGTAGCAAGCAAATCAGAAAGACTGCGGCCTCTCTCATGCAACTTCGCCAGAGACCAAATGAAACCCTGCGATGATTTATGACGAGGTTTAACAAAGAAAAACTTCAAATGCCCGACCTTCACATCACAACGGCTGTCTCCGCCCTCACTTATGCCATAAGATGTGAAGCTTTCAAGATGTCCTTATCAAAGATCCCACCGCAAACAGTGACCGAGCTCCTCAGCCGAGCTGAAAAATACATTAATATGGAGGAAACACTGAATCCAATGAGACATGGTCCTTCCCATGAAAAGGTTGAGAACAAGAAGCAACATGATCCGATTAAACACATCAATTGGGAATATCCTTGGGAAAAGTGCAAGAATGAAGGTCCACCAGGGCCCCTCACCCGATTAAACACATCCAAGGCAAATATCTTAATGGAGATCAAAGATATGAAAGAATTAAAGTGCCCTTCAAGAATGAAGTCGCCCTTGACACAAGAGATAGGAGCAAGTATTATGAATTTCATCGGGATCATGGGCATACCACGGAAGATTGTCAAGCCTTGCAGCGGGAGATTGAAGCCCTTATTAAAAGAGGACTCTTAAAAAATTACATTGGTCATGATAAATGCCTGAGGAATGACCGTGACAACCGAAAAGAGCCTAGAGCCAGAAGCAGTGCTCAACCCACTGCCGGGACCATTAATATTATCATTGGAGGCATAGCATCTGGAGGAGACATAAATAGTGGGCGAAAGCAATATGTCTGCCAACATGCTCATACCTCAAAGGAATCCCGTGATAAATTTGAAGACATTACCTTTGGATCAAGAGATTTGGAAGGAGTATCATATCCTCATGACGATGCCTTGGCCGTCTCTGCAATTTTGGCTAATTTTGAAGTAAAGTGGATTCTGGTTGATAATGACAGTACAGCAAACATACTATCACAGGAGGCTTTTGCTAAAATGGGGCTCTCTCTCAAATAGTTCAAAACAGTAAAAACTCCTCTATAGGAATTTGGTGGTGGAGTCATTATCCCTGTAGGCATCGTCAAGCTACCGCTTACATTAGGGTATTACACAAGTGACGGAGATCACACCATTCCAAGTGGTTAATACCCCTATGGCTTGCAACATCATTCTTAGAAGGCCCCTACTAAATAAGATCCAGGCCATTGTATCAACTTTCCACCTGGCCATGAAATTCCCAACAGGCCATGACATCGGAGTAGTTCGAGGGGACTAAACAGCTGCCAGACAGTGCTATATTACTAGCATCCGAGGAATGAGTACAGACGTCATGCAACTTTCAGATCTCAAGCTCGAGCACAAGCCAATGGGTAGACTTGCCCCGTTGAGGAATTGGAAGTGGTCGAGCTCGAGTACAGAAAAATGGTAACTATTGGTCGGGATCTCAAGGCCAGCCTCCAGGAGGAAGTCATCAATTGTCTGTCCCGCAACATCGATGTTTTTGCATGAAAGGTTGAGGATATGCTGAGGATAGACCCTGAAGTAGCAGTCCATAGACTCAATATAAGCCCGGGGGCCAAACCTGTTAAGCAAAGGAAGAGGCAGTTTGCGCCGGAAAGATGTGTGGTCATTCAGGAGGAGGTCGGCAAACTGGTGAGAGCGTGGTTCATAAGGGAAGTCCAATACCCCGATTGGCTCGCTAATGTTGTTCTTGTGAAGAAGGCCAGTGGTAAATGGAGGGTCTGCATCGACTTCACAGATCTCAATAAAGCGTTCCCAAAAGACAGCTACCCGTTACCTAGGATTGACAATCTTGTGGATAGCACATTCGGACATAAGCTGTACAGCTTCTTAGATGCATTCTTAGGGTCACAACAAATCCTCATGGCTGAAGAAGACCAATAGAAGACTTCATTCATGGCTGATTCAGCCATACATTGCTATAGGGTGATGCCATTTGGGTTGAAAAATGCTGGGGCGACATATCAGAGGCTCATCAACAAAGTCTTCGCTAATTTGATAGGGAAGAACATCGAGGCCTATGTTGATGACATGGTTGTAAAGAGTAAGAAGGTAGAGCAACACATATCCAACCTGGATGAGGTGTTCGCCATCCTACGAAAATATCGGATGAAGCTCAACCCAGAAAAATGTGTATTCGGTATAGCTTCGGGAAAATTTTTAGGCTTCATGATCACTCATCAGGGGATAGAAGCTAACCCCGATAAGATCCAGGCCTTGGCAATAATGGAATCACCCAAACCAAGAAAGAAGTGCAAAAATTAACAGGGAGGGTAGCAGCCTTAAACAAGTTCATGTCCCGAGCAGCAGATAAGTGCTTCCCTTTCTTCAAAGTTCTTAGAGGCAGCCAATCCTTTGAATGGAATGAGGAATGTGAAAAGGCTTTTCAGGAGCTTAAATAGACATTAGCGTCTCCTCCTATCCTCACTAAACCTGAGCCCGGGGATACTTTATTATTATACTTAACCATGTCTCAAAACGCTGTAAGCGGCGTCTTGATAAAAGAGGTCAATAGAGCCCAGCAACCCATTTACTACGTGAGTAAAGTCCTACTTGATGCGGAGACCAGGTACACTTTGGCCGAGCAACTTGCTCTTGCCCTAATAGTGGCAGCACGAAAGCTTCGACAATATTTTCAATCTCACCCCATTGTAGTGCTCACCAATCAGCCTCTGAAACACATCCTTCAAAAGCCAGACGTCTCAGGCAGATTACTAAAGTGGGCAATTGAACTCGGGGAGTTTGACATAGAGTTCAAGCCCCGTCCATCCATCAAAGCCCAAGCTTTAGTGGACTTTATTGCAGAACTCACCCTAAGGCCTCGGGGGCCAGAAGAGATCTCGAGCACCACAACAGATGTTTGGCAAATTTTCATGGATGGAGCATCAAACTCCTCGAGCTCGGGCGCATGGGTCATCATAACAAGCCCGAACATGCTCATGGACATTCAGTGTGCACTCAGGTTCGAATTCGAGACAACCAACAATGAGGCGGAGTATGAGGTCATCATAGCCATAGAACTTGCCATTAATCTCGAACTTCAAAACATCAAAAATCTTTAGTGATTCCCAACTGGTGGTGGGGCAGATTGACGGAATGTTTAAGAAGAAAGATGAGAAAATGAGCTTATATTGCTTAAAAGTTCATGATCTCCAACGAAAATTAAAGAGGTGTGAAATTGTGAAGATTGCCCAGGCTGACAACTGCAAGGTAGATGCCTTATTAGGACTGGTGTTCATGGGAGTAGATGGACTTGATAGGATAGTACATGTCAAATTTGTGACCGAGCCTAGCACCAATTCAACTGTTGGGGTCATGGACATTGATCACGACCCATCATAGATGGACCCAATTATAGACTTCATAACAAATGGCAACCTTCCAAAAGACCCTCGGGCATCAAGGCTCGTCCGATCAAAAGCTCCAAGATATTACATTATTGATGAGGTCTTGTTTTACAGAAGCCTCAGACTTCCGTACCTTAGGTGCCTTAAGCCTACGGAATCCTCTCAAGCCCTAGAGGAAGTTCATGAAGGGATATGCGGGAACCATCAAGGAGCTCGGGCATTAGCCTTCAAACTCATAAGGTACGGGTATTACTGACCTACTATGAAGAAGGATGCTATGGAATATGTGAAGAAATGTGATAAGTGCGATGCCAGAGCTTTGGCAATGTTATCCATTCTCCCGCAGAGGACCTTACCAACATTTGTTTCTCAGCCCCGTTCGAGCAATGGGGGATCGATATACTCGGCCCGTTTCCAATAACTAGAGGACAATTGAAGTTTGTAGTTATAGCAGTGGAGTACTTTACAAAGTGGGTTGAGGCCGAGCCCTTGGCAACAATCTCAGAGCCTAAGATAAGAGCTTTTGTTTGAAAGTCCATCATATGCAGGTTCGGAATACCAAAGGTCCTCATAACTAATAATGGCCGGCAGTCTGACAACATACAATTCAAGAATTTCTGTTCCAACCTAGGGGTTGACCACCGCCCGACGTTAGTTTCTCATCCCCAAAGTAATGGCCTAGCCGAGGTCACTAATCGGATCATATTACAAGACCTCCGAACAAGGATAGGAGATGCAAGAGGTCCTTGGTCCGACGAATTGCCTTCCATTCTTTGGACATATAGAACATTCCACAAAACTGCCACTAAGGAGACCCCTTTCATGTTAGCTTTTGGAATCGAAACTACCATTCCCATTGAAATAAGATTACCCAGCTAAAGAATACTTAATCTCGAAGAAGCAGGGCACACCACTGAACATCTCAACCTCTTGGAAGAAGTTCGCGACCGGCAGCCTTGAGGATAGCCTCTTACCAAGATAGAACAGCAAAGTATTTCAATAGAAGGGTGAGGTCACGAAGATTCAGAGCTAGAGATTTGGTGCTGAGAAAGGCTGAAGCCGCTGGTCATGCTCCGGGAAAATTGGGATCGGTTTGGTAAGGACCCTTTGAAGTCATACGACAACTCCCTAGAGTTGCATATAGTTTGAGGGACACTTCGGGAAGACCACTCCCAAGACCGTGGAATGTCGGTAACTTAAAAGTATATTACAAGTAACCTGCTCCACCACGTTTTGGAAATAAGGCCTATGTGCTAAGTCAATTTATTTTCTTTCAATAAGGCCTTCGTGCTAAGTTTATTTTTCGTCCTTCGCGCCAAGTTTATTTTTCGGCCTACGTGCCAAGTCAATTTTTTTTCAATAAGGCCTGAGTGCCAAGACAATTTATAGAATTTATTACAGTTAAAGTTAAATTCGATGACCTACAAACAAAAGCCTTGCCCGCAGGCAAGCAACTAAAGCCTTGTCCCATGCAAGCAAATCAAAGCCTTGCCCCGAGCAAGCAACTCAAACCTTGCCCTTCGTAAGCACATATGAGATACCAATCAGGGCAGACAAATCCCAAGTAAAATTCCCAAGCACACAGAATCCCGAGCACAATGGTTATGAAACTTGTGAAAAATGCCCGAATTGTCCTCGGGGATCTAGCTCGGGAATCACACATCATAGGTCGAGACTGCCCTTGACTTCAAGAGCAAGAGAACAAAGGTTAGTCATCAAAGGTGATAAGCTCGAGCTTATTTATTTTGAACGTCCGATCCATGCTCGATCCCCTTAACAAAATCTTCGGGATAAAGACCCAATGTTAAGATCGAGCTTTAATTACAATTGTCATCTTACAATTTAGTCATCGAGATAATTTCAATGTCTTGCATGACGTTAAGATAGAGCTTTAATTACAATTGTCATCTTACAAATTAGTCCTCGAGATAATTCCATGTTAAGGAATGACCCTGGGATCGAGATATTGACTTGATCTGAAACATCATATGGATTATGTCATCAAGATTTTTTGAGCAGTTTACAATCCCCATTCAGTTGTCTGGTTAAATGTTAAAAGCTCGTTATCGTGGTCATGATCGAGTTCATTACTTGGCAAAATTCCTAAACTAAAACATCGACATACGACTTTAATGAAATATCGATGTTTGTTATCGAGCATAACGGAAAATAGACAACAAGACAAAATCGAGCATTCATTTCAAAAATATTCTTTTCAAAAAAGCCCAAGGACAAGGCCAGGCAATGTACATGGGTAAATATAAACAGGGCGGGGGCCTAGGATGTTCTATTCTTGGTCATCCCCGGGAGCAGTGTCACCATCCTCGAGCGCATCCTCATCCTCGATCACACCATCGACTGTGTTGTCGGAATCAGACAGCTCGAGGGTCTCAGCTATGTCAGAGATCATTTTCAGCTCCTCAGGGTCAACCTCGGGCATCTTCATCCTGAGGAAGGCCTAGGCTTCTTTAAGGGCATGAAGGTACGAGCCTAACACATACTCGCCCTTCAGCCTATCCATCTCCTCGGACCTTTTAAAGTCCTCGATTGCTGAAGCCCGAGCTCCTCAACCTTAGCCCCAAAATCTTTCTTGAGCTGTTCAAGCTCGAGCTTTAGGTCTTCAGCCTCGTCCTTGGCAGCCCCCACTTCATCCCAAGCTTTCTTCCGCTCGTTCCTTGCATCCTCGCGCTCCCTCTGGAGCTGAGATCGAGCAGCCTGGACATCAGTGAGCTTCTTATCTCAAAGCTCCACGGCCTGCCATCTTATGGGACTCGTCTATCTGTTGCAAAGAAAGGCCTTGGGCAATGCTGAGTGTCTGACAACCAAAATAAAAAGAGGATAAGAACGGGAAAACTACTTGGCACAACATCATAAAAGGCAACACACTTACTTTTAAGGTAAGGAGCTTGAGGGCCTTCATGCCCTCGTCAAACCCGACGTCGTCTCTGTATTTCGCGACGATGCTCGTGACCAGATGGCATCGCTCAAAATCCTCGATGATCGAGGCAACAAGAGGAATAGAGTCATCCTCGAGATCAACAACCTCGAGAGTGACCTGAGGAGGAAGTGGCTGCGATGGCCTCGGTGTCTGTCTAGGAGAACCCCCTTGTCGTCAAGGGAGAAGAGGACTCGGATCTCGAGGCCTTGACGATTCTCCTGGACCTCGAGGAAGAGCATCAGTTGTGTATACTCGGAGCCTCTTCTTTTCCTTCTTCTAACTTGGAGCCCTGACCTGTGGCTCATTTAACTTCAAGCTCACTGCTTGATGAAGAGCTGATGGATCAAAAAATATTTCTGCACAAAAGAAGTATTAGGTAAGAGCTTATGATCGAGCATAATTCATAAATCAACAGAAGAGTAAATATCCTACCCTCGAGGCTTTTCGTACACGCAAGGTCGATGATGTCATCCCCGAGAATATTATCTATATCATACACCAAGGGCTCGAGATCCTCTAGCATCTATCGATCCTTCTCTAGAGTTTCAAAGTAGGCCTATCCCTCACAAAATTTTGCTGTGTCCGGGATATCCCACAAAGGTTAAAAAGGGAGATCGGGATTCCGAGCTATAACATAAAACCACTTATCCTTCCACCGCTTCAGTGAACTAGGCATCATCGGGATCCTAAATGAACCTCGAGAGGAAAGATAAGCAAAACAGGTGAACCTAGGGAACTGTTTAAGCTCAAACACCATCCTACAAAGGTCGAGATATGAGCTGATTCCTAGGTATTTACAGGCGATGAAGAAATAGATGAGCATTCTCCACCCATTGGGCACTAATTGCCCCAGACACATAGAATGCTTGACCAAGAAGCCTACAAAGAAGGGATGTATGGGCCACCCGAACCCAACCTTCAAAGAGTCCCTAAAAATCACAAACTCACCTTCTCGTGCCCTATTCATTCTATCCTCGAGGTCGGGAGACCTACAGTCACTGTAGGGCATGAGCCCATATTCCCTCGCTGCCTGCATAGCTAGGTGTTCTTTAAACCTACACTGGGCGTCAGGAAACTTAAGCTCCACAACATCTGGCTCCCTAGGTCGAGCATCTAAAGGAACAACAACGAGTATTAACTAAGCCCTACGGTCCCCAGAATCGCCCGAACTCTCAGATCCCCGATCACTCTCAATACTTGACATATCTCTTCAATTTAAAACTAAAGAAATAACTTAAAAGTCCAGAGCCTTACCTCAAAGAACACGATGCCCAAACAACAAAAGCTAAGTTTATAGCTCGACTCCAACCTTGCACTTGAAGATTCACAGAGAGAAAAAAGTGAAAAATGAATAGGAATGGGGGGTATTTATAGGACCTTGGGAGGAGACCAATGGTCAAATCAATCTCAGCCTTTGACCCACGCCACATGTCTCCCATTCAGGAACCCTTCACTTTTTACTAGAACAGTTCATGCTTTTGCTCTTTCCACACTGACAATTCCTCAAGAAAATTAAAACATCGACAACATAACTTATCAGCACATCAAGCTCTGTGCATCTCGCACCCTAGCATAACTTTCTTAACCCGATCTCGGTGTCGGATGCATGAGGGCCAGTGATATGGCAAGTTTGGTTATGCTCAATCATTCATCTCGAGGACCTTTTTTTAAATAAACTTGCGATTCCACACATAGAGTGCTCGAGCATATACTCCCCCGAGAGTATAATGCTCGAGCACTTCTAGCCTTGCTACTTCAACATGTTATGATATATGTCCTTGAGCATGAGTAGTCCTCGGGTATATGTTCTCCTCATAGCCTACGATTGTTGACCCTTTAGAATTTCTATGTAATTGGGACTCTAACTTAACCATATACTTGACTCCCGCAAGGATTCTATCCCAAACATAATTATGGCATTGGTCCAATTCCTTCGCCTAATAGGACTCCGTTGGATAGAGATACCAATTAGTTGAGTCTCACTAGGAAAATGTCGCTTACTACTATAAATATAGGACCATGGGTCTTTGATCAGGTACGTTTCCATTATTTTTCAGTTTATAACCTTACGCACATAATTCTCTTTTTGACTTAAGCATCGGAGGGGCGACAAAAACATATCTCGTTGCCTTTGTTTTAGGTACCGGAAGACTACGATCGTGCTCATCCAAAATCCTCAAGCTCAAGAAATCACCAGGTGCGATTTTTTGGTAGCATCAATTAGTATTACTCATTTCATTTATGCTTCTGCAGAAACGTATTACGACAAAGTTTGGATAATTACTAGTTTAGGTCCTTTATGATTGTTGCAAATTCTGGATGATTGTTATGACTTGTGAGTTATGAATATATTACACTCTTGACACACCTTGAGTTTAACACATAAGATGCAAATTGAAATGTGCTTTAAAATGTAACTATTTACTTACTGGCATGAGTATTTTATGCTTGTGATTAGTAGTTCTGTGCTTTATTTATGCTTATTTTGCAGATGGACCTGCAAGAAATCTATATGGTATTTTCATAAATAGAATACGTCGAGAGCGCCCTCTAGAGTATCTGAAAAATGCCAGGGGGTGAGTGCTGATATTGGTGTTCGTCTTGATTTGGTTTTGTATATTATCGATTGTTTGCAATAGCTTTTAGAAATAATGTGTATTTAGTGTGTACCGAGTAGTTCTCATTAATGATCTTGATTCTTGAGTGCTTCTTTCTTTTTTCTTTGCCTTGTCCTGTTCAAGGATCAAGTGAAGCTAGAAGCACTTTAAATAGATCGAGTCCATGCACCTCAATAAAAACTTGAGTGGATTTTATCTGGTGGAATTATGAAAGATAATGAAGTCTCCTCGTATAAGATGCATTTGAAGTGTGGAGGAAGAGCAACTGAGAAGGGATTATTTTCAATTGCGGTTTCTGGAGTTATATTTATTTTGTTTCTATGCAGTCTTCCGTATCGCGGAAGAGGATGGATGTTGCATCTTTGGACATGCTTCAGTTTCACTGGTATATGATGTCATTTCAGTTTCTCA
Organism: Olea europaea var. sylvestris; assembly: GCF_002742605.1. NCBI lineage: Eukaryota > Viridiplantae > Streptophyta > Magnoliopsida > Lamiales > Oleaceae > Olea > Olea europaea. The sequence goes on from NW_019266170.1 coordinate 159,975, forward strand.
AGTTGTTTTGTATGAACTTTGACGTTGTATAGACTCAAATGTGTATATTGATTAACAGAACCTCCATAAATTATCGAGAACTCTTGTACAGAGGATTGTTTTACCAATATTTGGTGGGCATGAGCATGGTGGTGTATAAATTGAGAAATCATTCATCTCTACTTATTTCAGTCATTCCTCTGAAGTTTTGAACAGCACATTTGATTTTGACTTTTTCTTCATTCTGCTTTACTTAGGTGGGACTATTCTAATCCTGGCTACCTTGATGCTCTTAAACACCTAACAGATTTGAAAGAAGAAGGTTTGTTTGCATTCAGTTGTCTTTGCATCTATCCATATCTAAGCCGAATTTCTTGATTAGACCAATTTACTTCAGTGATTGGCATGCAAGTAAGATCGATTCTATTGCATTAACTAACTTTGATATGGTGAGGTTGCAAAAAATCTTGGAAAATGGGATTCCAGTCGTTAGCAACCAGGTGATAAAATCATTTAGTAAATTTTCTTAAGATTAAAATTATAGTATAATGGGGAAAAAATTATGTTAATAATGTAATGAAGTCGAAGAGCCTCGACGAAAAGTTAATTATCGAGAACTCATTCACCTGAACCTATTTTTATGTAACACCTTTATTCTTTAGATTTATGATTTTATTTTCTTGGGAATGATGGGGGCAGGGGTTCTAAGTTGAAAATGATTGTTCCCTCTTTGGTTTTATTGCACAGGTTTATAAATTAATGATATTGAGCCAT
>NW_019266170.1:161671-197125 GCF_002742605.1 Olea europaea var. sylvestris
TATTAGTGTTTTTGGCAAGTGTAGTTGAAGGCATGGAAGGATTTTGACAAAGATGGAATCAGCATGGTTGCCTCACGGATACCTAGTAACTCAAAAATCTGATATTTACTTTTAGGACTAAAATATGATGGAATCATAAATCCATATTCTTTATACTAACTAGGCAACTTTAAAGTATAACATGTATAAATAACCTTGATATCAATGAAAATATGATTAAAATTCTTGTCTTTTAATACTATAAGTTGAAATATACAAAGAAGGAATCAACATGGCTGCCTCACGAATACCAAGTAATTTTCACCGATCTTTATGTTTTCACGTGGATGATGCCATCTAATCACAAGCCACTAGTTTCTATATTTAGAGATTACATCTCTAGATAGTTCTCAACATTGCATAAATATGGTTATTGTCTCTATTGGGCATTTTAGTAAGTGATGTCCAAATTCTCAATACAATATTGGAAAATCGAGGCCCGTTTAACTTCATGGGCCATAAGCCCAGGATTGAAGAATTATAAATCTATACCACAATTGATGTAACCCAATTGTGTTAGGTATTTAGAGGAAATTAGCCCACTAGACTAGGTGCTCAATACCCAACTTTAGAGATAATTCTAAATCATGTGAGATTTAGATGGTTGCAATGGTTATACTATCCTTATCTTTAATAACTATTTTCAGTTTTTTTTCAACTTCATCCTACAGATTCTTTCTGGGAAATTTGTTTTCCTTTGCATGTAAATTGGACTCTTGGCCTCACTTTCTTCACACACCAAAAATCGGTCTCTTCTTTGTGCATGGTAGAAAATTAGCCACTGTCTCTATGACTGAAAAATCTCCAATTGGTGTTGCCTTGGTGGTGTTGGATTGATTATTTCTTAGCCAAATCAAAAGGGAAAACATTGTTCTTTAGTTCTTCTTTTTCATTTTGAGTTCCTTAAGTTTTCAATTCAATTCCTTCACTCACTTGGTTGATTTGTTCAATTGTAGGTGGGATTAGCTCAACAATTGGTATCGGAGCAAGGTGATGGTAGAACTCCGACCAAAATTCGACTAGAAATCGACGATAAGAGGCTGCCAGATCGCGTTTTTCAAAAGAGGCTGAACCGAAAATTGTAAATTTCGGCCAAATCATTGACTTGCTAGAAAATCTGAGCCCATACTCGGAACCAGCAGGCGGTGGTGCTCTCCAAGTAGAGCGCGTGGTGGCGATAGTGACCTCTGGCGACGGTGAATTCCGACGAGCTTTCTTCGGGCAGTTTGCTAATTTCGATCTCCTGAACGCACTGATATAGTTTATTTTCTATTTCAGGTTACACAGAAAAAGTTGGACGATTTTGCTCTTTGTGGGTCGACGGTCGAAATTGCCATATATATTTACTGAATTACTTTAGGCCAAAATCGCGGTTCTAAAGCAGTAAATTCGTATCTCTCATAGTTTACGTACTCAGATAGGTCTGCTCTGATAAATTGGTTGAAACATTCACATTATCGCACTAGCAGATCGTCGTGTGGGTGATCATTAGAATTTGGGGTTTTCATTGCTTGGCAACCATTGGTTGTTGGTAAAACCTAGGATTACTTGCCATTCTTTGTTTAATTTTCTAAGTGAAATTACTTATTTATCGTCTTTAGATTTATTTGTTGAACATCGTTGCGTTACTTAATCTCGTATTATTTTAGACTTGTACCCAGACTCCTATTCTAGTTTCTTCCCTTGATCTGAGAACTTGATTCTCATGAAATCCTGAGGTTCTATAGTAGTGTATTATTGTGAAACCATAGGAATCTTGTTATTCTGTGTAATCTGTGTGACTTGTGACTTTTACATATCTAAGTTCGTGTTCGGTGAAATGTCGACACATCACTTTGAGTTGGGTGTTTTAATGGTAAAGGAGATTGTTCACGAAATAATTCTTTCGATTTAAAATTACCGCAAGTGTACAGTTCGTAACAAGTAATAAAGTGGATTTTTAAAAGTCCGAATATCGTTCCTCAGAGATTGAGTAGTTCAATTCTATATAATTGAGCCTTAACCGAATCTAATTGAGTGAAAATATGGTCTAAATGCAAAAAGCCCTAATTTCAATTAAAAACCCTAATTTCAACTAAAAGCCCTAATTTCAATTGAAAACCCTAATTTCTCAATTAGAAACCCTAATTTCGAAATTTCTCTAATTAAACGAATTAAACACTCAAGTAAATGAAATTAAGCAAGTTTAAAAGCTAATTTATTAAAATGAATCAAACTAAAGTCACTAGGATCACGAATCCCCAATTGAAGTTATAAAAACCCTAATTTCATAAAATTAATGATTCAATGAAAATTTGTCAATTCAATGTTTCTAATTCTATCCAATATACTCTCTCGATATATATTAGACCTATTCTTACACACCACCAGCCTATATCTCTATGGATGATGCAAACATCAAGAATACATGTAGTTTTGTGAACAATTTAAGAATTGCATAAAGCATAGGAGTATATCTCTATCCCCTATTGGACCCTATGTTAATTTACACCTTATCGAACCTATTCCACTTCTCTCAAATGTAAGAAATAAGTCATCAACACTCACACAATCATTGGCCACTAATTGCGGAAGAAAATTAATGCATGTAAATCAATCAAATTATCCAAACGAGTCTTTCTATTAAATTCATGAAATATAGAATTAAAATAACAAACAACGGTTCATCGATCACCTAGTAATTGAAAACCTAGCCTAGAAGATTCATAATTACAGAAAAAACGAAATTAATTAATAGAAAGAATAACACCCGTATGAAAATTCTTGAAATCTGAAATTTTGAACAAAACCTTGAAAACCCACTTGAATCCTTGTGAAATTGGCTTCAAGTTCGTGTTCCTTGCCTCCAAAAGTTGTATTCTTCTTCTCCCTGGACGTTCTGCCCTATTTCTGATGAATTTTAGCTTTTATATTATGTCCTCACGGAGCCCCAAAAGAGTTTCAAATAAAAACGAAAGTTCAGATTTTTTTTTTTAAATTAAGGCCATGCAGCCGCATGGTTCAATTTTTTTGCTCAATTAAAACCCTGCATCACCATGTACGGCCGCAAGGTTGTAAAGTTACAACCTTGTCATTTTGGTCCTTGAACTCCGTTTTCTCTTTTCTTGATCTCTTTTCTTTATTTCCTTTGTTCCATTATCACATATTGACTCCTAATTGATGTTTGGGTCAATCAATTCCTTGATCATTTGCTCGGCTCATCTTTTGATTAATTGCAATTTAGTCTTCATCTTTCACTTTTCTTCAATTCAGTCCAATGTTACTTCTTTCTTCCTCCAATTGTCTTGTATCGTCCTCAATCTCATACTTGGTATATTTTCATTCTAATTCTGCACTTTAGCTCAATTTTCCAATATTTGCACCTTTGGTCCCCGAACTATCGCTTTGTTCCGTTTTGGTCCTTTTTCGGCTCTTCTCTTCTGAATTTCATCTTTTTCATGGGAACACCTACATTGCAAGAATTTAACAAGATTAAATCACAATTCAACTACTTTGTCCATATTTAAGTCATGTTTGTGAGCTAAATAAGTGTGTAAAAACACACTTATCAAATCCCCCAAACTTAAACTATTGTTTGTCCTCAAACAACGTAGTGACTTAATACTAAACAAACATGACTTAATAGCTTGTCGTGTCTTAGGATTGAACATAGTAATAATAGAAACAATATCAAGAGTGCGAGATTTGAATTAACTTTTACTCATCAAATGCAATACTCAACGTGTGTGTGTGAACTTATTGCAACATATCAAGCTTATGATTAGTTTATCCCAGACCCATAGTGGTCAAATTTATCCTTACGTCACTCGAGAGATACACAATCCCCAAATGTATTCTTTTCACACAAATTTTTTTTTTCGGGGTTTATTCTAAGGTTAGGAGTTTAAACAATTCTAATCCTTACCCTCTCTTAATTTGGATAGATTTTGCCATTACAAGTTCACATATCAACAAGTAGAGACTCTCCTTATTTTGATTACTTCAACCCTTAGGATTAAACTAAGCTACTTGCTTCGCATTGAGGTTATAGTTCTATCAACCAAATGTCCAACGAGGGCTTTTATTTATTTATTTTTTTTTATTATTTTTTTTGTGTGTCATCTTCTCATTTGCTTTCTATATAACCCATGTAACGAACTTTAGGCGATGACTCCCAAACCAGTTGGCTTTAGGGCACCGGATTTTAAACTCTTGCAGTCTTATTCACTCGAGTTATAAAGGCTCGATAAGATGACTTTTTATCAACTCTCCTTTTTTCTTGCTTTCTATATGACCCATGTAACGAGCTTTAGGCCGATGACTCCCAAACCAGTTGGTATTAGGGCATCAGGTTTTAAACCCTTACAGACTTACTTGCTCGAGTCATAAAGGCTTTTTGAGAGAAGTGATAATTTTCCAGTTTTTACTTTATGCCTTTCTTTGTTTTTCTAGACATTTGACTTCTAAAACCATCCTCACTTAAAGCTTTCACCTATTTCTCACCTTTTGGGTTTAAACAATCCACACATTATAATTTCATGCACGGAGCCCCCATTTATCTCCATGTTTTCCTACAATGGCTCAATCATCTCCAGACTATCTTAAAGTGATATTACGGGTTAATGTTATAGAGGGTTATTCTAGGTTTCTCCTAATTTATTTTAAAATTCCAATCAATAACTTAACACGTGACATGAGTGGCGAGCAAAAGAGTGTCAAGCAATGCATCAACAAGTATTAGCAGATTAAATCCTGCACTAAATCCACAGTTTCTAGCTTATACATCTCCAATAATCACATCATAGCCGGCAAGGCTACCAAACCCACACAAGCATGCAAACGTTTATAAAGATTCACTCATCAAGCATGCATCATGCAAAAATTAGTCAAAATTAACGATGGATTGTGAATATGCAAAATAATTACATGCCGAATATTTGTTTGAAATTATGCTACCATCCATCAAACTTATACAAGACATTGTCCTCAATGTAAAACGTAAAGTTAAAATGGCAGAATTTAAAACATGGACACAACTTGGCAATAAGAGATTAACAAAACTCCCCTGATCAATGCGGTGGCTGTGGTGTGAAGCTGGGACCCGCAGCATCATCTTCAGGAGAAGGTGGGAGGCGAGATAAGACTTGTCTCAGCAACTCGGACTGCTGTGCTTGCTCGGCCTAAATGGCTTGAAGACTACTTTTCATATTTCCCAAGCAATCCCAAGTTTTATTCACACGCCACTGTATGCCATCCATTCTCCCAGCGTACATGTTAAACCTACCATTCATAGTCTCTACTTCCCTTCTCGCAGCTGTGGCGTCATTCAAAGCACCTTTTGTGTAGTCTCGGGAGGAGTAGAGGTCTCTCTGCACTTTTTCAACAGTGGTGGTCATTGTCTCGAAATTCTGCTGGAGATTTTGTATGTCTCTGCTCGTTCCAGTGGCTGTGGCAAATATCTGTCGAAGTAGCTGCGAATCCATCTCAACTGGTTGTGGCGGGGCTTGTCGTAAATGTAAATCTTCAGCAGCTTGTCCTTCTTCCTGTGCATTTTGTCTTTGCTGCTTGAGTCTGTCTTGTTCTCTCTTCCTTACCCTAGCTCGTTCCTGAGCTTCAAATGTAGTGAGCTTTATCAATGGGCTTGATTTCTCAGGCATCTTCCCTGCCTCAACTGTAACACCGGCAGCAAGACATATCCCGCTAATCAGACTAGGGAAAATCATCGAAGACCGCCTATCTCCCCAGGTTCCCAAATTTTGTATCTAGTTAAAAATAAGAGTAGCCAAATCAACTTTGCATCCCCGGACTAAATGATATATGAACCGAGCAGTTTGATCCGTGAAAGTTGTTCGATGCGATGTGGATTCGATGTATGGCACATGAAGACCCAAAGGATGGCTATGGAGGGAGTAAGCTCAATTTGATGCCACTCTGCAGTGGGTAGGGGCCAAGCATTCTCTCTTCCCAAGAGAACCTCCGCCACTTCATTCCAATTGAATTGAGTGGGAATCGGGACCACATTGTCCAAATTAAGATTGTAGAAGTCATGTATGACGGCTGGGGAGAACATTATCCACTTACCTCGCACCCATGTCTGGTGTAAGTGTTCAGAACCCGGAGTCTCAATTTTACTATTGAAGTTTGCATAAAATTCGCGGACTATACTTTTATAAACCGGGTGTGGCTTTTCTACAATCTTCTCCCATCCACAAATTTGTATCAAATTTGGCAACTCAAAACCATGAAAATCATCTAACCGGACCTGTCTCTCTGGTATCATGCCCCAATGGTGTATTATGTTTTCATATCGAGCTAATATTTCGACATCACGGAATCTTCGTACACGTTCTATTAGCTCTCTGGTGCAGGTTGTGCTGAAGGATGAACCAACTTTTTCTTTACCTTTTGATGTTCTCTTCGACGGCATCCTACACAATTAAGGAACGAAGTGCATCAAGTTCTTGAAATAAGAAAACGATAAAGAACATCATTGTTATGCACAAATCCCCCAAACTTTCTTCAAAATGTGTGCAATATTCAACGCATGGAAGTCGATGTAACATCAATATTGCATTAATGAGAAAAACTCAAAACTATGGCTCTAACATGCATTTTTTTTTAAATTCGACCCATGATTAAGTGACCAACTTCAGCCCCGAGCATCATCGAGAAATATTAAAATTTCCCTGGAAAAGGTCCGGGCATATGAAAGTACTCATTGTGGTCTAGCATATATCCAAATTTCACTACAATCGGAGGTCGTTTGGTTAGGCAAATATATGGACGAAGTTAGTGACGTGAGTTGACATGGCTTAGCAATTTATGTGGTTATGTGCACATATATGTGAGGCTAATGTTTTCCAATGAAATTCCATGAGATTTCTCGTCTAGTACGCCTCACATTAACAATGTAAATCATCACACAAATGAAAAGTTCAAAATTTAGAATCATATGTCTCATTGACATTTAATCGAACACGTTGTGTGCATTGGAAATTTCCTTCACTTTGTTTTTGATTTACACTTAGGGCTAGTCCACAATTCACAATTTAATCACAATTCACCATCACCACTTACCCAATTCGAAAATGTAATGAAATCAAAGAAGAACTTTAAACTTTGCATAGAAATTCAATTTCTTACCTTGAGATCTTTGTGAAAGGAAGGTAAAAGCTTTGCTCCAAAATTCTTGATAATGTATGCCAGTGTTGGGAATAATGTGGGGTTAGGGTGAAGATGTGCAAGAGTGTTGGTGATTGATGTTGTGAGTGAAGGTGGATTTGGGGGGAAGGGGGGGAGAATTTGTGTGGGAGTGATATTGGGGGGAAATGGGTTAGTTTAGCAAGTGACGGGTTTAAAACCCGTCACTTTTACGCCATGCGGCCGCATGGTGTTCTTGGTCTCCCCCCATTTAAGTTCGATCGCATGGACCCCTTGTCCATGCGGCCGCATGGACAAAACCCAAATTTTTTATTTATTTATTTTTTTTTTTTTTTTGAAAAACATCTTGAAAAATAAAACGAACGACTTTGAACCCCGAAATTCTTTACTTCACACTCAAACACCCAAAACATTTTCTTTAACCTCGACTCATGCAACTATAAACGTGTAGTGCCTAGACTATCATGCGTGAATGATCGATGACCTAATAAAACATACGAAATGTAAACAAATTCCAAAACAAATGCAATGAAATAAATTGAAGGATACAGTGGGTTGCCTCCCACCCAGCGCTAGTTTATAGTCGATAGCTCGACTTTCCTGCATCTTCTTCACGTTGGGTTGTTGAGTTGCACAGTGGACTTCTGCTTAGGGAAATTACAGCCCCAATAGTGTTTCAGTCTTTGCCCATTGACGATGAAAGTACCTTTGGTCTCGTGACTCACTTCAATAGCCCCATATTGCATCACCTTAGTTATGGTATAGGGACCCGACCACCTTGTTCTTAGCTTTCCTGGGAAGAGTTTGAGTCTAGAATTGTACAATAACACTTTCTGGCCAACTTCAAGCTCTCGCCTCTGAATGTTTAAATCATGCCATCTCTTGGTGCGCTCCTTGATTAACTTTGAGTTCACATAAGCTTCCATTCTCATCTCATCCAATTCATTAAGTTGCAGCAGTCGTTTTTCACCAGCAGCCTTGAGATCTATATTCAACTATTTCATAGCCCAATATGCTCGATGCTCCAACTCCAATGGTAGATGACACGCTTTCCCAAAAATCAGGCGGTATGGAGACATTCCTATTGGTGTCTTAAATGATGTTCTGTAAGCCCACAGTGCATCGTCAAGCTTCTTAGATCAATCTTTTCGGGATGAGTTCACTGTAACTTCCAGTATTCTCTTTAACTGCCTGTTCGAAACTTCAACTTGCCCATTGGTTTGTGGATGATATGGAGTTGCTACTTTATGTTTTACCCCATATTTGTTCAACAGCTGCTCTAATTGACGATTTATGAAGTGTTTGCCCGCTCACTTATTATTGCCCTCGGTGTACCATATCTTGTAAATATGTACTTCTTCAAGATCTCTATCACCACTTTCGCGTCATTAGTAGGCAATGCAACAACTTCCACCCACTTAGAGACATAGTCAATGGCCACCAAGATATAATGATTTGAGTACGATGGGGGAAAAGGTCCCATGAAGTCTATTCCCCATACATCAAATATTTCAACCTCCAAGATATAATTTAGTGGCATCTCATTTCTTCTTGAGATATTTTCGGTTCGTTGACATTTATCGCATCTCTTCACATACTCGAACGTGTCTCTGAATAAAGTAGGCCAATAGAAACTCGACTGTAGTATCTTTGCAGCAGTCTTTGAAGCTCCAAAATGCCCAGCATAAGCAGAAGAGTGACAATGTTCTAGAATGTCAAGTACTTCATCTTCAGGAATACATCTTCTGATTATCTGATCTGCGCCTCTTCTATAGATAATAGGATCCTCCCAAAAGTAATACTTCAGCTCTGCGAAGAACTTCTTTCTTTGATGGCTGGAATAGTCTGGTGGCGGGATGGACTTAGCAAGGTAGTTAACGATATCAGTGTACCATGGGACTATTTCTACTACAAAAATTGCTCATCTGGAAAGATTTCATTGATGTCAACTAACATCTCAGGTTCATCCCGTTCCAATCTTGGTAGGTGGTCGGCTACCACATTTTCACCGCCCTTCTTATCCTTGATCTCAATATCAAACTCTTGAAACAACAATATCCAACGGATCAATCTCGGCTTAGCATCCTTCTTTGTCATAAGATACTTCAGAGCGGCATGATCTGTGTAGACGATAACCTTAGACCCAACAAGATACGATCTGAACTTGTCGAATGCATAAACCACAGCTAGCAATTCCTTCTCGGTTGTAGCATAGTTGATTTGGGCGTCGTTCAAAGTTCTACTTGCATAGTATATCACGTGAAAGATTTTATTCTTTCTTTGTCCTAGTACCGCACCAACTGCATGATCACTCGCATCGCACATTAGCTCAAAGGGCAAATCTCAATCAGGAAACACAATCATAGGCGTTGTTGTGAGTTTCTCCTTCAAATTATTGAACGCTATCAAACATTCCTCATTAAACTCAAAAGATACCTCTTTCATTAGCAAGTTGCACAGAGGCTTGGTGATTTTGGAGAAGTCCTTTATAAACCTCCTGTAAAACCCTGCATGCCCAAGGAAACTTCGAACTCCTTTTACTGATGTAGGTGGTGGTAATTTCTCAATAACCTGAATTTTCGCCTTATCCACCTCTATCCCCTTCGCTGATATTCTATGTCCCAAGACTATTCCCTTTTGAACCATGAAATGACATTTCTCCCAGTTCAATACTAAGTTCGTTTCTCTGCATCTTTGCAAAACCAAATTTAAGTGATCCAAACACTCATCAAATGAGGCCCCAAAGACCGAGAAGTCATCCATAAAGATTTCAATGAATTTCTCTACCATATCTGAGAAAATTGCCATCATGCATCGCTAAAATGTGGCAGGAGCGTTGCAAAGTCCAAATGGCATTCTTCGGTATGTAAAGGTACCATAGGGGCATGTGAAGGTGGTCTTCTCCTGATCATCCGGTGCCACTGGTATCTGATTATAACCCGAATACCCATCTAGAAAACAGGAGTGGGAATGGCCTGCCAATCTCTCCAACATCTGATCTATAAACGGAAGAGGAAAGTGATCTTTCTTTGTAGTGGTATTTAGTTTGCGGTAATCAATGCAAACTCTCCACCCTGTTACTGTCCTTGTCGGAATCAACTCGTTCTTTTCATTCTGAACCACTGTAATTCCTCCTTTCTTGGGTACAACTTGCACTGGACTAGTCCATTTACTATCTGATATCGGGTAGATTATTCCAGCATCCAAAAGTTTAATCACCTCAGCTCTTACTACCTCTTTCATGTTTGGGTTTAGCCTTCTTTGACTTTCAACTGTTGGTCGAAAATTCTCCTCCATGAGAATTTTATGCATACATAAGAAAGGGCTGATCCCTTTGATATTAGCTATGGTCTACCCAATTGCTTGCTTGTTATCTCGAAGCACCCTAAGCAGTTTTTCCTCATCCACTTCACTAACCATGTTTGAAATTATCACTGAAAGTGTATTGGACTCCCCCAAATATGCATATCTTAAGTGTGGGGGCAGCTGCTTAAGTTCCAACTTTGGTGGCTTTAGAATAGATGGCTGTGATTTCTCTGGCCCTGTCCCAAGCTCCTCAAAGTATCATTTCCGCGTGTAAGGTGGGTTGGACTCCAAAAATCTTGCACACATTTCTATATCTTCCTAATCAAAATTTTTGGATTTAGAATATGCGATGCAAGCCTCCAATGCATCTGATGGGTTTTGCAGTGTAAATGACTCTTCAATTATTTTATCAATCATGTCAACCCTGAAACATCTGTCAGTCTCTATTGGCAGTTTCATGGCCTTGAAGACATTGAATGAAACATGTTCTTCTCCCAATCTCAGTATCAACTGCCCATTCTGAACGTCGATCAACGCTCTGCCTGTAGCTTAGAATGGTCTGCCCAGTATTAAAGAAACATCTTTATCTTCTTCCATATCCAGAATCAGAAAGTCTGCTGGGAATATGAACTTCTCCACTTTAACCAACACGTCTTCAATTATTCCACGTGGATGTGTTAATGATCTGTCAGCCAGCTGTAAGGTCACCGTGGTAGCTTTAGCTTCTCCCAATCCTAATTTCCTGAAAACAGACAATGGCATTAAGTTAATACTTGCACCAAGATCACATAAAGTTTTATTAAAATAAAATTCACCAATGGTACAAGGGACAGTGAAACTCCCTGGATCTTTCAATTTTGGCAGGAGCTTTCTCTGAATCCTAGCACTGCACTCCTCTGTTAGCATAACTGTCTCGTAATCTCCTAGCTTCCTTTTATTTGATAGGATGTTTTTCAGAAATTTTGCATAGCTAGGCATCTGAACTAGTGCTTCAGCGAATGGGATGTTGATATGGAGCTTCTTGAAGACCTTGAGAAACTTGTTGTATTGCTATTCCATCTTTTGCTTCTTCAGCCTCTGTGGAAACGGTATGGGTGGCTCATAGGGGTTCACAGCTACAGTTTCTTTATCCCTTGAGTTTCCTTTATTTGCTCTCGGTGTTGGCTCTTCTGTCTGTTCTTCTTGCTCTAAATTCTCTTCTACTTCAGGAGATATCTCTTCTCTGTTTGCCACAAGATTATTCACTTGTCTCTCAGGCAATTCCACTCCACTTCTAGTTGTTATAGCCTTTGCATGCTCTTTCGGATTGACTTTTGTGTTACTTGGCAGGCTGCCTGGTGCTCTACCTGTTAATGCAACTGCCATCTGTCCCATCTGAGTTTTCAAATTCTTAATGGCTGCATTCTGGTCCTGAAGAGTGGCTTCTGTCTTCTTCATGAATTGGTTGTTCGCCTCCATATATTGGTTGGTCTGTTCCATGAATTTGCCGAACATTTCTTCCAATTGAGGCCTCTTCTCTTGCTGTTGATATTGCCCTTGTGGCCTGTTCTGATTTTGATTGCTCCAAGAAAAGTTGGGGTGCTTTTTCCAGCTTGGGTTGAAGGTCTCTCCATACACATTATTCTGCTGGCGTTGTCCCCATTGAGCAAAATCTGCTTGCTCTTTTCCTTGCATCAAAATTGGGCATTCTGCTGCCACATGCTCAACTCTACATTCTTTACAAGTTGCCTTCTTTGTCTGCGCTGCATTAGCTGACTGAGTAATGTTTTCCACCTTGTGAAATAAGGAGTCAATCTTAGCATATAACGCTGAATATACATCCACTTCATAAACTCCTAGTGTCTTCTTTAGTACTGCTCGTTCCATGGTCCACATTGCTGAGGTTGTAGCCATTGTCTCATATAACTTCAACGCTTCATCAATTGTTTTTGTGGACAATGACCCATTAGCTGAAGAGTCGACCATGCTCTTGAAAGCTGGAAGTAGTCCTGCATAGAATTATTGGACCTGAAGTCCCTTGCTAATCCCGTGGTGTGGACACTTCCTTAGTAGATTTTTGAATCTGTTCCAAGTCTCATCAAAATTTTCAGATTCACCTTGCCTGAAGATAGATATGTCGTGCTTTAGCTTTGCAATCTTGGCCGATGGGAAGAACGTAGTACAGAACTTCTGAGCTAGGTCATTCCAGGTAGTAATGCTGGCTATCAGCTGAGAATCAAGCCATTCAATCGCCTTGCCCCACAAAGTATGTGGAAACAGTCTTAATCTTATGGCGTCGTCAGAGATTCCTTGATATCTGAAGTGCTGGCACATCTCTAAGAAGCGTGAGACATGCGTGTGCGGGTTCTCTTCAACTCTTCCACAAAACTGATGTCCGTTCTGGAACAGTTGTATCACATTTGTCTTCAATTGAAAATTTGGCTGCCCGAACGGTGGATACACAATGCTGGACTGGCTTTGAATGATTTGAGGGGTCATGAACTCTCCAACGAGCATGTTTCCTTCGTCTTCTTCCCCTCTTTCATTGGCTTGTACAATAGGATTGTGTTGTACGTTCTCCATCTGATTTCTCGCTACTCTGTTTTCTCTCTGCCTTCTTCTGAAACTTCGTTCGATCTCTGGGTCGGCTGGGAGTAGATCTCCTTCAGCAGATCTTGGCATGCACTTCTGCAATAGAATTTAATTTAAGGATTTAAGTAACTAAAATATGCACTTATGTAATAAAATTAACTAACAATAAAATAAAATGAACTAAAATAAATTAAAAATAAAAAGTTCGAATTAGTGCTAAATTGAATAAAATTAAATGAATACTCAATCCTCGGCAACGGCGCCAAAAATTTGTTCACGAAATAATTCTTTCGATTTAAAATTACCGCAAGTGTACGGTTCGTAACAAGTAATAAAGTGGATTTTTAAAAGTCCGAATATCGTCCCTCAGAGATTGAGTAGTTCAATTCTATATAATCTAGCCTTAACCGAATCTAATTGAGTGAAAATATGGTTTAAATGCAAAAAGCCCTAATTTCAACTAAAACCCCTAATTTCAACTAAAAGCCCTAATTTCAATTGAAAACCCTAATTTCAACTAAAAAACCCTAATTTCAATTGAAAACCCTAATTTCGAAATTTCTCTAATTAAACGACTTAAACACTCAAGTAAATGAAATTAAGCAAGTTTAAAAGCTAATTTATTAAAATGAATCAAACTAAAGTCACTAGGATCACGAATCCCCAATTGAAGTTATAAAAACCCTAATTTCATAAAATTAATGATTCGATGAAAATTTGCCAATTCAATGTTTCTAAATCTATCCAATATATTCTTTCGATATATATTAGACCTATTCTTGCACACCACCAGCCTATATCTCTATGGATGATGCAAACATACAAGAATGCATGTAGTTTTGTGAACAATTTAAGAATTGTATAAAGCATAGGGGTATATCTCTATCCCCTATCGGACCCTATGTTAATTTACACCTTATCGAACCTATTCCACTTCTCTTAAATGTAAGAAATAAGTCATCAACACTCACACAATCATTGGCCACTAATTGCGGAAGAAAATTAATGCATGTAAATCAATCAAATTATCCAAACGAGTCTTTATATTAAATTCATGAAATATAGAATTAAAATAACAAACAACGGTTCATCGATCACCTAGTAATTGAAAACCTAGCCTAGAAGATTCATAATTACAGAAAAAAATGAAATTAATAAATAGAAAGAATAACACCCGTATGAAAATTCTTGAAATCTGAAATCTTGAACAAAACCTTGAAAACCCACTTGAATCCTTGTGAAATCGACTTCAAGTTCGTGTTCCTTGCCTCTAAAAATTGTATTCTTCTTCTCCCTGGACGTTCTACCCTATTTCTGATGAATTTTGGCTTTTATATTATGTCCTCACGGAGCCCCAAAAGAGTTTCAATTAAAAACGGAAGTTCAGATTTTGTTTTTTTTTAAATTAAGGCCATGCAGCCGCATGGTTCAATTTTTTTGCTCAATTAAAACCCTGCATCACCATGTGCGGCCGCATGGTATAGTTACATGCGGCCGCAAGGTTGTAAAGTTACAACCTTGTCATTTTGGTCCCTAAACTCCGTTTTCTCTTTTCTTGATCTCTTTTCTTTCTTTCCTTTGTTCCATTATCACATATTGACTCCTAATTGATGTTTGGGTCAATCAATTCCTTGATCATTTGCTCGGCTCATCTTTTGATTAATTGCAATTTAGTCCTTCATCTTTCACTTTCTTCAATTCAGTCCAATGTTACTTCTTTCTTCCTCTAATCGTCTTGTATCATCCTCAATCTCATACTTGGTATATTTTCATTCTAATTCTGCACTTTAGCTCAATTTTTCAATATTTGCACCTTTGGTCCCCGAACTATCGCTTTGTTCCGTTTTGGTCCTTTTCGGCTCTTTTCTTCTGAATTCCATCTTTTCCATGGGAACACCTACATTGCAAGAATTTAACAAGATTAAGTCACAATTCAACTACTTTGTCCATGTTTAAGTCATGTTTGTAAGCTAAATAAGTGTATAAAAACACACTTATCATAGATTTTTTAATTTGGTAACAAAAAATGAAAGGTATTCTTGTTCAACAAAAATTTTTTAAAGCTATTTATGACTCTTTTCCTGCAAACTTGACTACTGAAAAAAAAAAGAATTTGGATGAATTGGCATATACTTCTATCATTTTACATTTGTCTGATGCGGTATTAAGAAAGGTTGGTAGATTAAAATCATCTCAAGAACTTTGGGAAAAACTGGAGGAGCATTATGTGTCTAAATCCTCTCCAAACAAACTTTTTCTACTTGAAAGCTTTTTTAGCTTTAAAATCGATTCTTCAAAAGATTTGGATCACAATTTGAATGTTTTCAATAAACTTGTGCACGATATCACTAACTGTGATGAGAAAGTATCTGAAGAATATAAGGTAATTATTTTGTTAAATGCTATCCATGACACTTATAGAGAAGTTAAAAATACTATTAAATACAAAAGAGATACTTTAATACCTGAAATTGTCATGGACTCGTTAAGAAGTAAAGATATGGAAATGCAAGCCAAGAGAGTCAAGAGAAAAAGTGGTGAGATTCATATAAGAGAGGTAGGTCTCAATCTAGGACTCATGCTAACCAAAGTGGATACGCATCTGGTAGTAAAAAGAAAAGTAGAAGTCTATCTAGGTCAAAAAGTAAACTAAAGGTAGAAAATGTTATTGGTGCGGTAAAACTGGACATTTTATTAAAGATTGTTATGTTGAGAAAAACAAACAAAAAGAAAAGATTCACGACGAGACAAATGAAATGTTATTATGTCTTATGATGAATGCTGTAAAGTCTATGTGTTATTAATTCTGAACCTACTGAAATAAATCTAACTGTGAAATCACATTTACATGAATGGATATTTGATTTTGATGCATCATTTCATGTTTCATCATATAAAGCCTTGTTTGAAAATTTGCAAGAATCTGAAAGTGGACATGCTATTTTGTGCAATAATCATGCATATAAAATTGTTGGAATTGGTGATATCACGTTAAAATTTGACACTGGTTATGTGCTTAAAATTACATGAAGTCAGATATATTCCTAAAATGGCAAGGAATCTTATTTCTATAGGAGCAGTAGAAACTGGTGGTTTTTCTCGTGAAATTGGAAACAACATGCTAAAAATGATTAAGGGAGTTTTTATCACATGTAAAGGTATTATAAGAAACGGTATTTATGTGACTACTGCTGAAATTATTAAAAATTCATCTTCCTCTATAAATTTGACCAACACAGACGACATACACAAGTGGCATAATAGGTTAGCTCACATAAGTATTAAATGACTTAAACTACTAAATGATAAAGGTGTATTTGGAAAAGACTGTGTGTCTAATGTGCCTTTTTGTGTTCACTGTATCCTTGGTAAAGATCATAAGTCATCTTTTTAATCTGGTATGTACAAAAGTACTAAAGTTTTGTAATATATTCATACTTATTTATGGGGGCCTGCTACTAATCCTACAATGAGTAGTAATAGATATTTTTTGTCCATAATTGATTATTATTCTCGTAGAGTGTAGATTTATCTGTTAAAGGATAAAACTGAAATATTTAAAAATTTCAAAATATGGAAATTGCAAGTTAAAACTCAAATTGGCAAAAAGATAAAATATCTAAAAACTGATAATGACCTAGAATTTTATAATAAAGATTTGATGATATGTGTGAAAAATGTGGAGTTACTAGACATAAAATTGTTCCTTATACACCTCAACAGAACGGGGTGGCTGAACGTATGAATCATACTTTATTTGAAAAGTTAGATGTATGATGTTGAATTCTGATGTTCCTAAATCTTTTTGGGGTGAAGTTGTTATGACTGCATGTTATCTGATTAATTTTACACCTTCTACTGCATTAAATGGTGATACTCCACATGAAAAATGGTATGGTAAATGTGCTGACTATACTGTGTTAAAAATTTCTAGCTGTACTTTCTCTCATCAAAATGAGGGAAAACTAGAAACTAGAGTTAGGAAATGTGTTTTCTTATAATACCCTAAAGGAGTTAAAGGGTATATGCTTTGGGATAGAAGTCAAACTGGAGTTAAAGATCATCATAAGTTGTGATGTTACATTTAATGAGTCTGAAATGTGTCTAAAATCAGAAAGTGGCACCTTGAGAGAAAAACAGCAAGAAAACACTAGTGATAAATCTCAAGTGGATTTAAGGCCTTTAAGTGGTCAAACCCCCCACCACCTCAATTGAGGTGGAGCATCAAAATCCTGAATTAGAAGATAATCAGAGTGAAAATATTGAGAGAGATGAGGTTATAAAGGAATATCAAAGAGAGCAAAATCTTTTGTCTGATTACCAGTTAGTTAGAGACAAAGTTAGAAGAACATATAGGATGGCTCAAAGAGAGTCTGATTTTAAACTTGCTTATGCTAGTTATGAAAAACTAGTTGATATGGAACCAACACTTATGAAGAAGCCTTGAGGAGCAAACAATCTGAGGATTGGGTGAAAGCAATGAAAGAAGAGATAAATTCCTTCCATAAGAATTAAACATGGGAATAAGTCCCAAAACCTAAAGACAAGTCTATTGTTAGGTGTAAATTAATTTTTAGAATTAAGAAGGGAATTACCTCTCCTCTGGACTTTGGCCGACTTTTACGTCCATGGTTCAGAGCCGCCTCTTCGTTTCTGTGTCATACATGTCGCACTCATTGCCAAATTCAGCTGGACTTTTAGACCTTCTTTTACGTCCATAATTTAGTTTTTGCATATTGTGCACTTCAATTGCTGTTGTTGTTCACGAGTATTGTTTTCTGGCATTTGTTTTGGGTCAATATGAACATTCTTTCACTAATTTTAAGGTTCATTTGGCACAACTATGATGAGTAGAGAATTTAATGAAATTTTTGACTATTTGATCATGAATTTAAAATGTGTCTTGAATATTAAATTGATTGGTTGTGTTAGGAGTTAGAAGTCTTTTTTGATGGAGTAATGCAATCTAATTCATTAACTTGGTATTACCTTACGCATCAAATCATAAATTGTCATATGTGTATCACGTAGGACGACGACAGATAACAACATTCTTTTAGATATATTAATAAGCATTTTGTTAATTTTAGACCTTCGTTAAATGAAAATTATAGGTTCCTATAAACGTTGTACTAGAGATATTTTAGAGATGCTCGAAATTTGGGCTTCTGTAAAACAACTTTTTAAGCTCTTTTGACCTTCATAAAGTGCGGGGCTTTTAGACTTTGAAAAAAATCTCCCAAACACACTCTTTAGAGAGGAATCATAAGCGGATTATACATAATGAAAATATGTGGCCAATTCTTCTTTGGGTAAATCCATGTGTTAAGGTTTGTCGGGTGTGTTAAATCATGCCTTTTAAAAATAATAACCTTTAAAATAAGATGTTACAACAGGGTATTCAAGCATAGTGACTTTGAAATAACAATCTATATATAGTATGTACTATCGGTAGTTGTCCTATGTGACATAGAAAGATTCTTGATGATCTTCACTATGAATAACATTCCTCCTTTTGAAATTATTTAACCTCATAATACAAGCTATAATTTTTCACCACCTGTCAAAGGAAAGACCTTGCCTATAGAGTCAACTAATTAAAACCATAAATGTCTGAAATATGTTTGTAACTGCCAAAAAGACCTTGACTATTGAGTCAACTAAACAGCCTGTAATTCAATGAATCCTCTCGTCATTATTAAAACTTTTGGAAAATATTGTGGAAATATTGAAGATTATGGGCCAACCTTTCTTCGAGTGGACTTGTAAAAATGATTTTTGCAATCTGCAGAGGACATATAACTCGGAGATTTAAATCTTCCTATATCACTATAAATTCGAAATCACTAAAAAATGATGGAGCATATTGGAATTATCAAAGTACTGTATTTACTGTTATTTGTATTTTCTGTGTGCATGAAATCGACTTCACTGTCTAATTCTGGAGAAGTTTTATGCTTAGAGAGGGAGAGATAAGCTCTTCTCGAGTTTAAGCAAAGCCTTATAGACGACGGTGGCCTTCTCTCGTCCTGGGGAAGTGAAGGGGATAAGAGTGAATGCTGCAAATAGAGTGGTGTGGCATGTAGCAACGTTACTGGTCACATTATCCACCTTGATCTCAACTCCTTGAAATTGGGGAATTCACCTTTTTGTATTCCCTTGAGAGGTAAGATCAACCCTGCATTGCTTGAGTTGCAGCAATTGAATTACCTGGACCTAAGTTACAATTATTTCGGATTGAGTCAAATACCAAAATTCTTTGGTTCCTTCAAGAAATTAAGACACTTGAAACTTCAGTTTTCAGGCTTTTCTGGAGACTTTCCTTACGAACTTGGTAACCTTACCAACCTGCAGACTCTTGAACTTGCTAACTGGCGACTGAGTATAAAGAACCTTGAATGGCTTTCTCATCTTTCTTTGTTATCGTATCTTGACTTGACTTATGTTGACCTTTTTGAAACCAACTGGCAACTGCAAATGACAAAGCTCCCTTTCCTCAAAGAATTGCATTTGTCGAGCTGTCAACTTTCCAATACTTTGCCGGCCAAAGATATCTTCGCTAATTCTTCCTTGCCCTCTCTTGATTTCCTCGATCTATCCATAAACGATCTAACTTCGAATTGCATTTTTCCCTGGCTGTTTAACTTTACCAAAAGTGCTATAAGCATAGACCTCTCGTATAATCAATTAGAGTGTCCTATTCCTGATGCCTTCGGGGAACTGATTTTTCTTGAAAAGCTTAATTTGTGTAGCAATAAGCTACATGGTGGAATTCCCAAATCTTTGGGGAATGTAAGTCATTTGATCTTGCTAGATTTACATAAAAATAATTTAAATGAGTCTATTACCGAGTTATTTTGCAATTTATCCGGAAAAGTAGAGATGTCACTTGAGAGCCTGGATCTCTGTGGGATTCAATTTTTTGGTGCCTTGCCAGATCTCACCAAATTTTCGTGCTTAAGGAAAGTGATACTCTGCTGGAATCAATTGAATGGATTTCTCCCACAAAGTCTTGGGCAACCTTCGAGTCTTGAAGTTTTAGACTTGGGTTACAATCATATTTCAGGATCATTGCCAGGCTTGAAAGTACATTCGTCATTGATAGAACTGTATCTCACCAGAAATCAATTGAAAAGGCTACCTGAAGGCATTTGGCAACATTCCAAGCTTGAAATTTTCCTTGCCGCTTCAAATTTGTTGGAAGGTACAATCACTGAAGCCCAACTGTCAAATCTTGCCAACTTAAAATGCCTGGATTTATCCTTCAATTATCTGACTTTGAACTTGAGCTCTGACTGGGATCCTCCTTTTCAATTGAATGATATATTCCTTAGCCATTGCAATATGGGTCCTCATTTTCCAAAATGGCTTCAAACTCAGAATAGCTATGTAAATCTTGATATATCTGTTGCTGGCATATCAAATGTAGTACCTGATTGGTTTTGGAATATGTCTTTCGGAAGATATTTAAATTTCTCTCATAACCAAATGAGAGGCGAAATTCCTGAAGTCTCCAAAGACTTATTTCCTAAGATTGTGGATTTGAGTCATAATAATTTTTCGAGTCCAATACCGCTATTTGTTTTTCAATCAGAAATTTTAAGCATCTCCAAAAATATGTTTTCTGGATCCATCTCTTATGTATGCAAAATTCCCAATGACTTCTTCGCCTCCATCCTTGATCTCTCAGATAACCAGTTATCCAGAAAGCTTCCCAACTGCTGGAAGAGCTTAACAAATTTAATCATTCTTAATTTAGCAAATAATCATTTTCGAGGTAAAATTCCCAACACCATTGGTGCCTTATATCAGCTTCAGACGTTGCACTTACGCAACAATAATATCATGGGCAAGTTGCCATCTTCTTTGAAAAATTGCACAGCCTTGAGAATGATTGATTTGGGAGAAAACAAGCTCACAGGAGATATTCCAGCATGGATAGGGACTCATCTAATAAGATTGTCAGGTCTTAGCCTTTGATCTAATCAATTTCATGGAAAGATATCTCCAACAATTTGCCATCTTGTCAATATTCAAATCTTGGACCTTTCTATAAACCATATCTTAGGGAAAATTCCGTGACGTTTAAACAATTTTACTTCATTGGTTGAGAAAAATAGTTCAATTGAAACAATACGAATCGGTGAGGTTTTCTTTGAAAGATACGTCGACAATGTTTTAGTTCAATGGAAAGGAAAAGCGATAGAATATAGAAAGCTTGGGCTTCTAAAAGGCATTGATTTTTCTAGCAATATGTTAGTTGGAACTATTCCTCAAGAACTTTCTGATATGAAGGGTTTAATTTTCTTGAACTTATCGAGAAACCATTTGACGAGAAATATTATTTCAAGCATTGGTCAAATGGAGATGTTGGAATGGCTCGACTTGTCTAAAAATCAGCTTTCTGGAGAGATTCCCACTGGCCTTGCAAATCTAAACTATCTCAGCATTCTGGACTTATCATACAATAATTTGACAGGGAAATTCCAATAGGCACTCAACTACAAAGCTTCAACCCTTCTACCTATGGTGGAAACAACAAACTATGTGGGCGTCCTCTAGCAGAGTGTCCTCAAGATGCTCCTGATCCTTCCCTAACTGATTATGGAAAGGAAAACAATGTTGAAGAAGATAATGGGTTCATAACTCGAGAGTTTTACTTCTATATGGCATTTGGTTTCATTTTTGGATTCTGGGCTGTTATTTTTACTCTATTTCTCAAGTACTCATAGAGACATGTCTATTTCAACTTCTTCAACACTGTTGGAAATTCGATATATGTGTCTGTGACAAGATTTACAAGAAAACTTCACGATTAACGGTAAGTCAAAATTTACTTCAAAAACTTGCTTCCATTCATTTAATTGATCTCCTGTAGGAAGCTTCTCCATTTTGACTCTCTGAATTCAGTTCGGAATCCTAACATGTCTACCTTGTCTGAGTGTTCCATCTCAGTGTTAAATTGAATATTTTCTAGTCATGTTGTGTCACCCATGTTATCATTGAGTTTCGACGTCGATCTTAAAAAGCCAACCTTTTAAAAAACGTAGCTTAAGCCCTTCTGTATGTGACTATTTTTCATGTTTAATCCATGTGTTTCACAAGATGTGGTGGCTAGTTTTGTATATTACATAGAAATCTTGAATCTATTTGTGATTAATAAATCAGGTTCATCTGCTGCGGAACAACTGATGACTGGGGAGATGTAGGGGTGTATGTTTTCTCTTAAATCATCAATAGATGCTGCCGTTTTCTACTATATTATTTGGCAATCTTGTACATTTTATAATAAAAATAAACTTGTGCGTCATTAATAGACGAAATATTGTATTTATATATTGTTGTGTATTCTGCAATCAAGAAGACCATCTGGTCTCTAAAATCAGCAGATTTGAATTGTCTTAGGACTTGTTGGCATGCTGGAATCAAGAATTAGGTTATCACATTATTTTGTTTCATACACAACGTTGCAAAATAAAATTATAGTGGCTTCACTTCCAATTATTGCGTTACCGAGTCACCACTAAATGAATACGTATTGCAAGTCAAGAAAATTTGTTGTCTCGTGTTTAATTCCAAGCTGCATAATGAATCCAACTTTCCACATATATATGCAAAATAGATAGCAGTTGTATATAATATTAAAGTTCAAACAATTGGATCCATAAGCAGTAGCAGAAACTTAATTTTATCATGAGACTACATGCATTAAGCATCCCCATTCCAAGAACAGAATTCACAAATCATGAAATGAGTTCGTTTTTATGACAGAATATAATATGCACATAAATAATCATTTAAGATTGTTAGGAAAATATAAACATGCATAAATTATATTCTAATGACATAATTTTTACGTGCATGAAATTGAACAGAATTTCGACTAACCAAAATTGAATACAAAGAATAGAAATGAGAAATGCAAATCGAGACAAGAAATAAACTCTTTGTCCTTAAAACGATTATGCCCCGGCTAGGGTGTTAACGATTTTTCGACATTCGTCTCCCAAAATGCAAGAATCACGTCCCGCAATAGGAACACTCCAAATTTCGTAGATCAACAAACCTTACTAATGTTTTGAACTCTCTTTTATGAAATTCTATTCAAAGTGAATGAACAAATGAATATGCATCAACATGATATGCAATTTATGAATTGAGTAAATTAATTTCAATCATACGAAATCAATATATAGTGGTCCAAAAATTGTGAATCAAAAGAGACATATCTAAAGAGACATATCTCTACAACAAAAGTTGTGTCCTTTTGGTTCTGTTTTGCTAGTTTCACATTCATTGATGTGTTGAAAACTGAATTGAATTTGGTGTATTTGAGTAGTCACTAGTCTATACATGAATGTGGTTTACGCATAACTTGGAAGGTTCTCAACCTTATAAATATTGGATTATGTTAGTTCTACATAAAAATGATACATAAGTGATGACATAAAATGAAGTGGAAGGAAAAGATTGGATAAAAATTTGATTGTATTTTAAATTGATAAATAATAGAGATATGTTGTTATTATGTAACCCATTATATAACATGTAGCAAAGTCCATAAGTATTTATTTCATTCAATCTAAAGGTGGTGCTCGAGTAAGATTGGGTTTTTGATTTAGTAGGAACCTGACTTTGCTGTCCTACTAAACCTAAGAACATAAACGCTGAGATCTTCCATAGTCGAATTGATCATTTTGGTGGCGCAATATAACTCAGTGTTTGGTGGTGGCACCTTCCGTTCCTTGTTCTTTTTCGATTTGGAGTTTCTTGTTTCACTTATATTCCCAACCTTTTCACCTCATTTTTATTTTTTGTGCTCAATTAATTTGACCATCTTGTTTATAATGATAGTTTCTGTCCAAATATTCGGTTAACTTTTAATTTATTGTTTATCTCACTTAATTAAAAATAATGAGACAAATAAGTCTTTTTATACCACGTAATGGATTTCTCGGCCATCAACAAGAACAAGTTGTGAATAGAAGATTGAAGGCAAAAATACGATGGAAAAAGTTGAGGATATAAATAAAAATTGAAGACTTAATTATATTTATGTAGTTAATAAAAACTGTCGTTCGCGTGAAATGTTAGGTAGTTAACTAAAATTGTCGTTCGTGTGAATATAATTATTGATTCAAATCGCATAAAGAATGGGATTCAAAGTTGAGTACTAATATCAGAATATTCAACAAAGGGCGGGAAGTGAAAATTTACAGTTTGGTATTCAAAATTTACAAGATGATGCTATAAGTGAAAATTTATGAAACAATGCTACGAAATTCATAGTAATTTGATCCCCGTTTTTTGGTAAAATATATTATGGAATAGTGATTTTTTTTAGAGAATGTATGGTTAAAAAATAATAAAATATTTTGAAACACATATACTATTATTTTATAGAATAATGTATGGTTGGAAATAAAATTTGAAAAATTGTGACTCGGGCCTAGTGTTATTTCTTCCATCTAAGTCGATTCCCGACAAGACCAAGGGTAATACAGGAAATAAAAATATTTCAGAATCCATCAATCCAAAAAACCCTAGGTATAAATTGCCCTCTGCTATCGGAGTATATAGCCGAAGCTCAAGTTTTCATCATCTCTTACCTCATAAAACCCTAAGAGGAGCAGAGCCCGCCGAGTGTCGGATCCTTGATCTCTGCACATTAATCACCAGGTAGGTGTCTGAATATGAACTTCCCATATATCTGTACACAGATTAATTGGGAACAAGGTTTAGTTTATTATACGTTTGAATTTGTGAAATGTTTTTATTATTGTTTTTCTTGAACAGAAATGAAGATTATCGCGGCTTACTTGTTGGCCTGTTTGGGTGGCAACCCCTCCCCCACAGCCGATGACTTGAAGGATGTCCTTGCCTCAGGTTCTCCTCTCTACACATTTATATGCTTTGTCTGTGGTACTTGTAATCTAAGCAGTTTCTTGATAAAAAAATTTATGCTCTTTTTAGTGTAAATAAATTTTGTACTGTCAGTAGCAAGCTTATGAAATGATTCTGGATTGCCCACTTTTAGAGCTTTTTGTGTGTAGATCCTTTGAATTGATTATGTTGATTACGTGTCGTAATTATAGTTTTTGGGCTTAACTCCAGTGCTTTAACTTTAGAATTTGTGTTAATATTCTTTGAATGTGGTGAATGAAGATTTTGATGAAGCACAATGAAAGCTTGGCAACATGGAATTGATGAAAGAATTGGAATTAATAAAAATTTTAAATTACGATTTTTCTGGCAATCCAATCTATCAATTCCAAGTATCTGAATTGAAGTTGGCTTGGCCAAGGATAAATGACATTTAGAGATTCCTTTTTTATATTAATCTGCTGATCATTTTTTCTATCAGATCAACTTTCAGTTGGATGTTTGACTATAATGAATATTATCAGCATTATATGTTTTAGCACCACTTGAAACAAATGTATAGATTACTCAATGAACTGATGTGAATTGCTTATAATCTGTCACGACATTTTAACGAGTTTGTATGCATACATATGCTAGTGTTGTTTACGTGTCTTTGAGGTTGTTGGACGTTCTCAATAGTTTTGTAAATGATTTAGTTGTTTGTGACCTGCCGACTTCGAAAAATGTGTTGCTAATTTTCAATCCATTGTTTCCAAAGTGGCCATTTTTACTATATTGAGAATTGATATTTGCTTTGATCTTTAGCCTTTTTTGCATCAACCTGTGTATGAACTGATATTGCCCCTTTTGGCCCCCATTAATTTCAATTCCATTCCATTTCATTTTTCTCTATCCTATTTTTAATCACACGATCCTCCATCAAATAATATTACACGTAAATCGAAAACCTTTCCTTCTTTTTCAACCACTCATTTTTTCAAAAAAATACTATTCCACCCATTTTTATTACCACAAAATGGGGGCCAAACGTGGTAATTGTTGGAGTTTGTTGCTGGGCTGGAACTTATCTAGCTATGGTCATATTAACTGGGTTCGTCTTTTCTGGTTCAGTGGGAGCTGAGGCTGATGATGAGAGAATTGAATTGCTGTTATCTCAAGTTCAGGGCAAAGATATAACTGAACTAATTGCTGCTGGAAGAGAAAAGTTGGCTTCAGTCCCATCAGGTGGTGGTGCGGTTGCCGTTGCTGCACCTGCTGCTGGTGGAGGTGGCGGCGCTTCTCCCGCTGCTGCTGAAACAAAGAAAGAGGAGAAAGTCGAAGAGAAAGAGGAGTCCGACGATGTAAGTTCCAGAAATTTACTATCCTCTTTATCATTTATATAACTCTCCATAAAATTGGTTGATACTTCTGTTTGTATAACTGGTCTTCGGTTTTTCTTACAGGAATTGGGCTTCGGTCTGTTCGACGACTAAGAACAGTTTTAGATGTCCTTTTGTACGAAACACCTCTGCAACTTACAACAGCATGTTCATTTTAGAAGATCTTCCATCTGTCTATGTTTTCGGCATGAATTTTTAGTTTTGGGTTTCAGAATTTTCTTTCCTAAACTAGTTGAGGAAGACGTTGAAGATGTAATATTCTTAATTTGGAGTTTCTTTTTCTTATATTTTGTATTGTTTTAGGTGTTCTACGTGATTAAATTCTTAGCACAGTAAGCTCTTGCATCTTCTCGAGTAAAAGACGTGCTTATTCGAGCTGTGTTAGAATCGATGCAAACTTATTTGTTACAAGTTTTCCCTGGCCACCAAAGTTCATCTTTGAAAGTACTACATTCAGCATAACAGAAACATAGTACTCCAAATATTTGCCCGTGTTTGAGCTCCATCTTTTGGTCAAAATGTATTTTGAAGCAGTATTTTGTTGGAGAATGAGTTTTGAAAAAATGAAATTTTGAAAAAATGGGGGCTAAACATGAGCTGTTTGATCCCTATTATAATAAAACTCATTTTTTTTTCAAAATTATTTTCAATCACATACCACAATAAAATATTTTAAACTTAAATTTAAAGTTTTTTCTTCTACTTCTTAACAACATATTATTCAAAAATTCACTTTTACAAAATGCATTTTCAACCAAAAAAAAAAAAAAAATGGGGGCTCAAACATATCTTTAGTATTTATTCCATTACATTATTCAAAAATTCAATTTTACCAAATGCATTTTCAACAAAAAAAAAAAAAAAAAAAAAGGTGGTGCTCAAACAAGTCTTTAGCATTTATTCCTTATTTGAGAACCATCTTTCAATAAAAATATAACACTGAGGTGACGCATTCAAGGCACATCTCCAAGTGATAAAATGGGAGGGTGGAGAAATTCAACTTTGTTTGAGATTGTCACGTCAAGAGTTCGAATCCTAAAATATGGATTTGACTCTTGGGTAAGTGCAAGTGTACAAGCAGCCTTCCACCCTATACCCTTAGAAGCATAACCTGCGATTTACCTCCCTCGCGATGCTTCAGGGCAGGGACGGTGGGGGACCCTTAAGGTTGGGATTCAACCTTTTAAGTATAACATTGAGTGAGTATCCAGTCCTAAACTTTATGGTTTCGTGAGATTAATCAAGGTACACGTAAGTTGGTCCGGATATTCACGATCATATAAAATAAATAAATAAATAAATAAGTTAGTTTCATTGGGATTGTAACTTCAATCTACGTGACGTTAATGTGATAAGTGAAATTAAATAACTCATTTAATTTAACATTTTATTTAGGTCTAGCTTGATACCCATTTTTCTTAAAAAATATTTTTCTCTTTTTGTTTTCTTTTCAATCACATATTTTTCAATAAATAATATTACACGCAAAACAAAAATTTTTCCTTATTTTTTAATACACATTTTTCATCAATCAACTATTTCAATATGCATTCTTACTACAGAAGTGGGAAACAAATAGACTCTTACGGCATGTTTGATAGGCTTCTCTTTCCATGAAAAATGCACGCAAATGATATGTTTGACAGTCAAAATTTTCTATAGAATTGGTTTTTCAATTAACGCCTAAGTGACCACATTTACTTGGTTTTTAAGGAACTGATTTTCTTTTGGTTTTGGTGGAAATTGGGTTTTCCAACTTCTTTTAATTTTTAATTTTTTTGACAATGGAAACAAATTTTATCCACAGTTGTAATAAATTATAACTATTTAATTGACATTTTCATGAAAAACAAAGCCAAATGAAAATCAAAAAATTCAAAATTTCAACATTTTTCAAACGAAAAGATATATTAATCAAACACTTTTAATTGATAATTTTCAATAAAACAAATTCTAAGCAATTCAATTCCCTAAAATTCGTTTTCTTTCCATTCAAATTTCATTATTGTAATCAAATAGGCTCTTAGTCTATCATTTAACGTCACTTAAACTGGAGTTACATCCCCATTGGGGCTATACGTAGCATTAATTTTTATGATAGTAATTTTTAGGAGAATGGTTAAAAGTAGGGAATAAGTTTTAATTTATAAGCAAAATATTTTATTATGTGATTGAAAATAACTATGGAGAAAAAATAGTTTGAAATAATGATTGAATAGACAGCACAACTGATAAAATGTTAATCTCTATTTTTCTTCTTTAAAGTCATTCACGTTGGACATTCTGTACCATTTGCTTTACGTGGCAAACTATTAGAGATTGTTTGGTACAAAATTTAAGTCAATTAAAATCAAATTTTTTTATCGCTATTTCATTATTACAGCTGTCACTTTTGAATTCTTTTCTCACAGATATGACCCACTTTAACTCTAACGGTCAAAAAATCAATTATCAAAATCCCTACTAAACAAGCACTAGAATTTTATATTTTTGCAGGCAGGAAAAATGCAACTCAAAGAATTGTCATCATCTTAAAACGTCCTAGACTTGAATTTATATGTCAACTCAAAGTCTCCAAGCAGTATAGTCCAAATGAACGTTCAAGTCTTTTTCCGATGAGTAGGAGCGGAAATTTCTATATAAGATAGTATAAATTATATGCCATCATTCACTCCACGGATTTTGTCATAGTTTAATTATGCTGATTCGTCAGATCAAATTTCATCATGGTAAAGTAATTAGATAAGGTATTATTTTTGTTTTAGGCGCTTGATTTTGGCAACTGTAGTTGAGGGCATGGAAGGATTTCGACAAAGATGGAATCAGCATGGTTGCCTCACGGACACCAAGTAACTCAAAAATCTGATATTTACTTTTAGGACTAAATTATTATGGAATCATAAATCCATATTCTTTATACTAACTAGGCAACTTTAAAGTATAACAAGTATAAATTACTTTGATATCAATGAAAATATGATTAAAATTCTCGTCTCTTAATATTATAAGTTGAAATATACAAAGATGGAATCAGCATGGCTGCCTCACGAATACCAAGTAATTTTCACTGATCTTTATGTTTTCACGTGGATGATGCCATCTAATCACAAGCCACTAGTTTCTATATTTAGAGATTACATCTCTAGATAGTTCTCAACATTGCACAAATATGGTTATCGTCTCTATTGGGCATTTTAGTAAGTTATGTCAAATTCTCTAGGCAATATTGAAAAATCGAGGCCCGTTTAACTTCATAGGCTATAAGCCCAGTAGAGAAGTGTAACTATCTTGTCGCGCTATTAGACTCCACAACATTATCATTTACATTTTGTCTAAATGATTATTTTGTTTTATTTAAGAGGTTGTGGATTGAAAATTAGAAGAAGCAAAGTGGGGAGCCCAAAGGGTTTTGAATACAGTGCATGTTGGCATCATGGTTTACATGTAATGTTGTCGACATCACAACAAAGGGCCATTGACTAGGAGATAATAAAATTGATTTTGTCGCCTTAAATAAAATCAAAATGAAGTTTCCTTCGTCTCCCCATTGTCACAAAACACCACTGCCTTCCAAACAATTTTGTAATCATCCCATGTTACATAAATTGATATTTTCATCATTTTGTGATCAACTATTACTCGTGGACTCATTATATTAAAATTATACACCATCAACTTCGAGTCGACTTATTATTTCGTTATGTAGTACTAATATTTTATTATATATAATTTTGAACTCGTTGAAACGATATTATGATTCGAATTCAAATGCACAAATTATACGATATGTCGATGGAGCATTATTTTTATAAGATGAAATTGTTGACAAGCTTGAACCACTAGTAATAGTCCACAACAGTTTCCGGGCAACTTTCATCCGATAGATAATCTCCATTCAAAGATGGAGGGACGAAAGGTGGAGTCGTACATCTCAAAAGTGCCCAATTCACCCCTTGAAAGAATGGATGGCATCTAATGGCTGATGCGCCCATTTTCGATCCCATTCGATACTCTGGTTCTTTAAAAAGCAATTGAGATATTAGGTCCTTTGCCACGGTGGGTATCACAGGCTCTTTAGGAAACTCAAGGGCTCAAGCAATGATGTTCGCTAGGGTTAGCTCATGGTCCATACCACGAAATGGCGTCACGCCATAAAATAACTCAAAAATGAATATCCCGAAGGTCCACCAGTCCACTGCACTTCCATGGCCTTCCCCAGATACTATCTCCGGAGCCAAGTACTCATGGGTCCCAACAAATGACATAGATCTAACATGAATCGGCTCGGCCACAAATTCTGGACCTACGTGGTGGCCTTGCTTCTTTTCACGCTTGCGCTTGGGATGGAAGCACAATACTACAGGAACGATACAATTGGGAAGAATGCAAGAAGTCGAGCCAAATGATGTTGGGTCGAATCTATACTCACTTGGTGGCAATGCATTTGACCGATTTTGAGTAGATATTACTTGTACTGGCGTAGACGTCGAGGCATCGCATCTTAAAAAGAGATCAAAATCAATCAACATTATATGACCATCTGTTCGAACTAATACATTTTCAGGCTTGAGATCACAATATACTATTCCCATCATGTGTAGGTACTCCAAAGCAACCACAATCTCGGCTGCGTAAAATCTGGGATTATCATTAAATTAAACACCCGATTAATGAAATAAACTAAATAATTATTGAAACTGCGATAGAAATATCAATGGGACAGATATACTAACAAGAAAAATCTTACAGGAGTAGTTAGCTGTTAGCTAATGACACCATTAATTATTGATTAGGCCTAATTTTTATATTATACGTTATCACTACAAAAATGAGAATATTAGTCTATCATTTGTGAAATTTTACAAAGACATGGTCAACTTTATTCGACGATTGTAGGACACCACATGTTCTTATGCGTAATATAGAAAGATAAAGAATCGTTTGCCATACCAGTGATTCGGTGACCTTGGCCAAGTCAATGTTCGGGTTTGATTTGATAACTATGCTTGTAAGACTAATTTTTCAAGAAAAACTAATAGCCGCTATAAGTTTCCTACATTTACCCATGAAACAAAACCTCGAATCAAGTCCAATAATTCCACCTAGCTTTCTTCCAAATTAATTAATTTACTTTCGTACACTTCATTGAAGACCAGAAAGAAGCTATACCTCTTCTTAACATAGCTACATTGTCTGTACCTCCCTAGCTTCAATTGGAGTTAATTGTCAAAGAAAAAATCAATCAGGTGTCCCATTATAATTATCTAAACATATGGGGTGGGGGCCATCATAAATTCCAAGAGTTGCTTTTAACGGAAACCCCCCTAAATACAGCAAGAGGGAACGGAACGGAGCACATTCCGTTGAATTTGCCATCCATTTAAGGATCAAAACGAATGGGCCGAATTAGAAAGTTCCATATTTACAGTATTTTAACCTTTAATAATTCATGGAAAGCGTTATTTAGGTTCCATTTGGCAGGATTTATATTTTTGCTAATACTTTTTGTAGAAAATCTTTTACTCTAAGCTAGTTTCATCTAAACTCTTACGATCAAAATAAATACTTCAAAAAAATTATTTGAATACGTTAAAAAATTACTTTTGACTTTTCAAATGTTCAAGTAAAAGAACCCTTGATTGCATCCTTAGTCACGTGACCGCTACTATACTGCAACAACTTTAGTAAAGTCAACTAGTCTAACGACTATAAAAATAAAAATCAAAAATCAAAACCTCAAATATCCTGGACAAATCTCATCTACAACCAACAGCCCCTTTGATTAGGAGTACAAACGAGTAGGGTCACCCATTGTATGTGAAAAAATCGTAAACAAAGTTGTCAAAAATGCTGTAATTGTAGCAGTTCTCCTGCTACAGTGAATCTCGATTTACAGTAGATTTCAGTTCTAGTGTACACGAGTCACAACGCTAATCGCTTGGGCCCCACTATCAGCTCTATGTCAGGTAGTGGACCAATCAATATGCCTCACCTCCCTCGTCACTTTCAATTTCAACGTCATATCCAAATTCCAATTTCTTTTCCGAATAAAGTACTTTTTTTTCATTTTTCTTTTTAATCTCACAATTTTCAATAAAATGATATTTCTCACAAAATTTAAAATTTTTTTCATATTTTTTAACTAGAAGTCTACCATCCTAAAACATAGCCTTGGATTAAAATGGGGCTCAAGCATGCTAAAAGTTTAGCCAAAAGATGAATTTTGAATCTTTTCAATATTTGATTAATAATTTTTAATAAAATGATTTAGATCATATGATTAATGGCATCATAAAATCTACAGATATGATTATGAAAAAAATCGTTACCACAAGAGGCTAAAACGGTGGTGGAGGAGAGGAGATAGTGGTAAAATGCGTGCCTGAAGGATTCCGGGAAGCGTTTACACGGCTGAGCTTGGTGGAGGACGTGAAGGTCGCCGCCGGGGCAAAACTCCGTCAATAGACACGACCACTTGGGAGAGTCAATGGAAGCGTAAAGCGTGGGTAAAAATGGATGTTCGAGCATTTCAAGGATTTCTTTTTCTGTCCTTGCTCTACCTTCTTTATTACAGTTGGCGAGTTCCTTCTTGTCCATAACCTTAGTCGCGAAGAGAGCCGCCGAGGAGGAGGAATTAGGCTGCTCCTCCGAGGATGGAGACGGCGAGGGTGACTTGATTTTGGCTAAGTACACGAATCCGATATCTCCGGAGCCGAGACGGTGGAGGAAGTGAAGATCGGAGAGGGCGAGGCAATGGAAGCGGCGGATGGTATCCCAGCGGGGGTCGTCGGATGGAGTGGTGGAGGAGTGATGGGAGAAGTGATGGGCTGAGGAGGAGAAGGCCCAAGTGGTGGTTTCAGAGCCAGAACTGGTGGAGCGGTGGATGTCAGTGGCGGCAGGGGCGGAGCCAGGATTTATGTTCAGTGCGGGCATCATTTTTCGACGCCGAATTTCGAGGTTTTGGTCATAGATTTAATGATGATAAAAAAATAAAACAATACTAGAACAATACTAAAAAGACATAATTTATATATTAAATTTGTTCTTTGCGAGTTCTCATATTTTGATATCGTCGTACAATAACTTCATTATCAAGTTTCAAAAATATATCTTTATCTACATAAACAATTGTGCTATCATTCATCCACTGATCACCCATCCGATTGCGCAATCTATCCTTTACAATACTCATTGCAGAAAAGACTCTCTCCACAGTAGCGGTAGCAACCGGTAAAATCAATGCCAAAGTCAAAAGTCTGTAAACCAAAGGATAAACTCTATCTTTCTTTTTCAGAACTAACTTCTTCGCAAGATCACCAAGATCATTCAACCCTTCAAACTCTTTGTTAGAAAGCATGTCAAAAATATAAGTCTCAAGCTGATCGTTCAGTACAATGACATCCACTGAAGAGAAATCTAATGGATAAAACTCAGCAAGTCTAATCAAGCTTTTCTTGTCAAAAGAAGAAAATGAATCTTGAGGACATAAACAAGCTACACAAAGGAGTAACTCTGTATTTACCTCTGAGAAACGATCATTCAATTCTTGAAGTTGTAAATCGATGACAGAATAGAACAAATCTACTCGGTAATGATGTAAATTTGTAATTTCTGGAGAATTACGCTGAGGGCGACCACGAAGTGCAAGGCGTACAAACATATCATTCATGTTGGGTATATGAATGTAATGTTGTTGACAAAAAGAACATACTTCTTCCAAAAAAGAGTCCCACCCTTCGTCTCTCATTATTTGGAGTCGTTGTTTGCACAATCTCACCAATTGCATTGCATTCACAATATCTTGATCTTTCCTTTGCAATGCCTTTGACAGTTCATTTGACATCCCCAAGACATTTCTTATCAACTGTAGATTAAATGCAAAATCAAATTTTTGTATCAACTCCAATAAATTTGTTGCATCAGATCTTTGATCACAAGAACAAGATTCATCTTCAACAATCGTTGCAAGTACATCTGAAGAGAACATGGCAAGCAAGCTGATCAAAGAATTATAATGTGAACTCCATCGTGTATCACCAGAGCGCTGAAGGGTCGTTTCTTGATTAAGTCCCTGTCCACTTAAAATCTCACCTTTTTCCAATGCCTCAACAATAAAATCTAACTGTTTTTCTCGAAGAAGATCACAACATTTGGAAGATGCTCCAACAGTATTTATCACGTCCCCAACTGATAAGTGTGTTTTTACATACTTATTTGGATCATAAACATGACTTAAACATGGAAAAAATGGTTGAATTGTGACTTAATCCAGTTAAATTTATGCATTGTAGGTAATTCAATGGAAATTGTGGAATTCAGGAGAAAAGAGCCGAAGAAGGATCAAAACGCAACAATTTGATAGTTCGAGGACCAAAGGTGCAAATATTGAAAAGTTGAGCTAAATGCAAAACGAGAGGGAAGACATGCCAAGTATGAGTTCAATGACAAAGCAAAACGAATGGAAGAAGAAAATATTGAAGAGAGACTGAAATGAAGACAATTGAAAGTTGGAGGACTAAAGCGCAAATACTCAAAAGATATGCCGAATGAGGGGCATAAGAATTGATGGTATCAATCATCAATTGGAAGATAAAATTTGTTGAAAAGATGAAGAAATCGAAGAAAGAAGTCAAGAGAAGCAACAAAGAAGTTCAGGGACCAAATTGAACAAATCACATAGATGGTTACCTCTATGCGACCGCATAGTGTAACCTTCTATGCGGTCGCATAGAGGGCTTCAGGGATTCAATGAACCCAAATTTTTTGATCTATGCGACCGCATAGATTCCTTCTATGCGGTCGCATAGAGTTATTTTCAACTCTCGGGCGCAGTTTTTCGTTTTGGTTGAAACTCTTTTCCTACCTAATTTGGACGCGATATAAATACCAAAATTCATCATATGAAGGAGGAGAACGATCAAGGAGAAGGAAGAGACCAAAATTGGAGGCAAGAAACTTGATTTTGGATTCAATTTCACACGGGCTATAGACAGGATTGAAGATTATACACACGGATTGAAGAAATTCCATACGGATGTATTCTTATTATCTTTTAATTTCGTTTTTCAATTTCTTGATTTTGCAATGATGATTATAGGCTAGGGTTTTTATTCATTAGGAATTTGATGAACCT